>NC_090725.1:155958525-155968525 GCF_036898095.1 Palaemon carinicauda | reverse complement strand
CGAGGGTAACCTCTCAGCTAATTCCACCCACCACCTCTCGTAACATTACGAAAAAAAGAAAATCTAACTCTGGAATCTTCATGCGTTTTCTAACCACGTGGAAAAAATTAAGAAATCCTCCGTGCTACCTCGTGTGTGTTATACAGCATACCTAAACAAGTTTATGAAAGACTTCGTAACAAAACTACATGAAATAAAAACTTAGTTCTTCAAAATTACGTAAATTTACATATATGTAACTGATTGAAAATACTATTAAAGGAATGACAAAAGGTTTATGTAATTTATATAAATTACTTAATCCTACATGATTGGAACTTACCTTACGATTTGGCTATACATCTCTTAAATACACAAATAAAATACGTGAATAAAATATTCTACTCTCATGATGACCAGATTCGTAAGATAGCTCCCCCCAAAAGATTATCTATTCCGGCCCTGAATCCAAGGATTCAGCCCGAGATAAATAATCTGCAAACACGTTATCTTTACCTGATATATGCTTCACATTAATACAATATTGTTGCAAACATAATGATCAGCTAGTTAAATTTTTATTATTATTCTGCATTTTATTAACAAAACTTGAAAGGGTTGTGATCCAAGTAAACCGTAATTTCTTCATCGATGTGATTAGTACTGGTAGTTCCTTTTCAACAGTCGAGTAGGTTCGTTGATGCTTCTTCAGCTTCAACGACATAAAACAGATGGGGTGAAGACTTCCTTCCTTTCCTTCTTGAAATAGGACAGCTCCAATCCCATTGTCCGACGCATCCACATGGACAACGAATTTCTTGTTGAAATCCTGTGCGTGAAGTGTCGGTTTCAAAGTTAAGGGGTCCGCCATTTTTTTCCTAATGATTCAAAATACACAATTTTTATATATGTTTGAGACATATATAATACCTTCATCATATAAAATTTTGAAGTCATTTGATCAAAAACATTTTGATTTATTTGCAAAAACCATGATTTATATACAAATTTTAGGTACATCTTTCTCCACTAATATGACGCTAATTGTATTGAAAATCATACCATAAAAACATTTTTATAAATTAAATAATTCTGTGGGACAGTTTTTCAATTTTCCTTTTTTTAATGAACTTCTTAATTTTCTTCATCTAGACGTAAAATAATCATGAAAAAAAAGAAAAAGTAAAATCAAAATTCCGTTACAAAAAAATTGTGGAACTTTTATTCCTCTTTTCAATGATCTCTTTTTCTCTAAAATTGAATGATAAATAAGTGAGAAAAATTTACCTAAGTGTGAATAAGTAAAAAACCAAGATAACATTACTATGATAATCTTACTTTGTACGTGTACTGTTTATTCCTACATGAAGGCTCCCTAAACGAGGTATTTAAACCCTATGTTTATTAATACACTTGGTGTAAGGGTGTTGTGAGTTACCAGCGACATCTCATTGTTGCCAGAGTTTCAGTTAGAATATTCCAGCTTTGTACTCTTTTTCATGTTTCCCTCTCTTTTTGGCTCTTTTTTGTTGCACTCTGCTTACTTTTTTTCTTTCTTTGACCTTAGGTAACATTGGCATAGTTATAAAGTTCACGAGGACGTGAAAACACAATGTACATATGAACTGCAAGTAAACAAACACACATACAACGTAACTTCTATACATCTTTGGAAACTCTGGCTGTTCTTCTCGCAGATCGTAGTTTCCGTTCGCCTACCCTCTACCAATGCCTTCCATCTCTGCCAGACATACGTGAACTCGAAATAAAAGAGAGAAAATTACTAAATGATTGCAAAAAATAAACACGCAAAGACGATTCTGTCACTCAGTCATGCAGACGATGCAGTAAAGATGCCGTCATCATTTAATGACCTCTCTATCTTCATTATTTGTGAAAATAATTGGCTGAAACTTCTGGAGAGCATGTATGGTATGTTTCTGCATACATAGAAACAATAAAGCAATATTAATTTTTTTAAAGTTATTCTGTCAAACGCCATAGTGGACGGTCCTGTCTAAGAATTCCTGGCACTCACTGGTCCATACAAATTTTTCTTGGGGCTAGTCAAGTCTGTCAAGGGAGCAACTACAGCAGAAAAATTCGGGCAAAAATGTTTGTAGAATCCTGTCATCCCTAAAAATCATTGCAATTGCTTTCTTGTTTTAGGGGTGAAACTTTCCTTATTCCTTCGACGTTAGCAGCTACCGGGGTGATTTGTCCTCTTCTGACTTCAAATGCTAAGTACCAAACTGTTGTCTCTCCAAATTCGCTCTTCTCCAGGTTAATTGTCAGATGCGCTCCTTGCAACTTTTGAAATACCTTCTCCAGAATTCGATGTTCTTCCCAGGTCAATGAATATATCACTATATCATTGAGATCTATGCCTACTTCTTCAATCGATCATTGAAGGTTATCCATCACTCGTTGAAAGGTAGCGGGTGCGTTCATTAGACCAAGTGGCATGACTGTGTATTGATATAACTCAAACGGGGTTATAAAAGCTGATAATAATTTAGCGTTGTCGTCCAAAAGAATTTGATGATAGTCTTTTAACAAATGGATCTTAGAGACAAACCTCGCTTGTCCAATGTTGTAGAGTAGTTGGTCTTTAAGTGGCAATGGGTAATTGTTGGCCACACTGATCGAATTTAACTTTCGATAGTCCATACACATCCTGAAAGATCCATCTATATTTTTCACGAGCAAGAACGGAGAACTGTAAGGGCCAGACCTTTGTTCGGCTAATCCGTTTTGTAACAAATAGTCCACTTCTTTTCTCATGACTTCTCGGTGATACAGTAACAGTCGATAAGCGAGTTTTTTTAATGGTCTTTCCGTGGTCTTGAGGTGTATCTCATGCCTCATCAGGTTGCTTCGTTTTGGGACGTCTGAAACAATTTCAGGGAAACTTTTAATCAATTGGCTTAATTCCTCTTGCTGCTCCTTGTTCAAATGAGTCAATTTCTCTTCTAAGTTCCTAATGATGGACGAATTATTCACCTTGCTTAGATCCCCTACCTCATATTCGTCTAGAATCTTCATACATTTTCTAACCACGTGGAAAAAAATGACGAAATCCCTCGTGCTACTTCGTTTGTTTGTCATACAGCATAACTAAACAAAGTTACGTAAGACTTCGTAACAAAACTACGGGAAATAAAAAGTTTATTCTTTAAAATGACGTAAATTTACATATATGGAACTGAATGAAAATACAATTAAAGGAATGGTGAAAGTCATATGCAATTTAAGTACCTTACTTAATCCTACATGAGTGGAACTCACCTTATGATTTGGCTATACATCTCTTAAATGCTCAAATAAAATACGTGAATAAAATGTTCTACTCTCATGAAGACCAGCTTTGTAAGAATATATATTGAGCCCTTTCTAAGTGTGGATACCTTTAACGTGGTAAAAGATTTTGTGCATCACCATGATTAACAAAGCTATATCAAAAAAAAATTTTTAAAGCTGGCATAAATGTACTAAGCTTGAAGTCACTTGCTTACCTCTGATTGGCTGAACCTCAGTTTGTGTGAATTCATAAGTTTCTTGTACACAAAATTATGATATCACAAATACACATTACTACTGCAGTGAGTTAGCTGGTGCTATTATGGATGTGATATTGATTAATTGCAAATAAGCTGAACCTACATACTGACTTAAAGTGATCATTTGTCAATTAATTTCGAATAAACATCGAAGTGGAAGTCTTGGAACAATGTTCCAAACACAGGAATATCAAGTTTGTTTATTTCAAGAACTAATTACATCATAATTACTGTATTACTCAAATAACTACCAGACTTCAATAGCAAATATAAAAATGGAAATAATGATGAGGAACAAAAACAAATAATAAAAAAAAGATTTGTATGGTATGCGGGAGTATGTCGAGTGGAAGGATATGTCCAAGCAGTTACCAGACCTGTGAGTAGTTTCACTTATGATTTGCTCACAGCCTGGTTTAGAGGCAAAGGCCAAAACCCTTAATTCATGGCAATAGTTAAGAGAATCAGACTCTAACTATCCCCTATAGTGAGTGTTGAAATCATCAAGCACAAAAGAGGCCTTTCTATCATCTTGTGTCTTAGCTATTATGGTAAGCATACATTCGAAGATAGAATCATCCAAGTCTGGATTCCAATAGATCTAAAATGAATAAAAGTTGTTATGCTTGCCACAAACTTTTATGACCTGAATCTCATGACATCCACATTTATAGCAGGACTTATGAGAAGTAGGGTGTTCAATCCTAATATATACCGCCATTGCCCTTGCCCTAGGAATGGCATCCCATTTCAATATTAGGTTTCTTAAAACTTGGAATAAGGAGCCCAGCTGAGTGCCTTATTTGAGAAACCAAAGTTTCTAAGAATAATAGAATATCATACTGTCTGGAGGCAACTAAAAGGTTTCTCATATTACAATGCAGTCTACGAATATTGCAATACATTACATGGCACTGGCACTGGTCTTGGATTTTCCTTAATGTCTCCAGACAGAATTGGAATTAAAAGTAATAAAGAAAATCTCACCATACTTGAAAAGAAACTTAATAATGATAACAAAGCAATCTCTACACATATATACACAAATATATAGATATATATATGCATATATATATATATATATATATATATATATATATATATATATATATATATATATATATATATATCATAGACTGAAGACAAAATATCGGGTAAAATTGGTCAGCAATGAAGAGCTGTCACACTATGCAAGAAAGATAAAGAAGCAGATAGGGAACAAGGCAACCTCTCGATAAACCATCAGGCATCCATAGCCCTTCTGTTAAGCCTGTCTAACACACTGTTTAAAACAAAAACAAGTGGAAGAGAAAACAGATGAAATAGTGTGCCCGAGTGTACCCCCAAGCAAGGGAACTCTAACCCAAGATAGGGGAAGACCATGGTACAGAGGCTGTGACACTACCCAAGGCTAAAAAACAATGATTTGATTTTGGAGTGTCCTCTTAGAAGAGCTGCTTATCATAGCTAAAGTGTTTTTTCTCCCCTTACCAAATGGACAGTTGCCAATTAACAATTATAGTCCAGTAGTTAACCCCTTAAGTGAAGATTTGTTTTATTAGCTTAGCGTTGACAGGTGTATGAGGAAAGAGAAAATGTGCAAATAATAGGCCAGACTATTCGGTGTATGTGTAGGCAAAGGATGAATGAGCCTTAACAGTTCCTCCTTCTGTTAAACCAGATGGTTCTTTCACTTACTGTCTAAAGGAGAAGGCAGTCCCTTTTAGCTTCTGAATCTGAATGTAAACAAAACAATAAGGAACATTCAGTTTCCCCTTTTTCTGTTCCATGGAATTAGAACACTTTTACTGGACCTTAGGTGTTTATGAGGTAGAGACCCAAATGGTATTTTTTTCCTCCGTTCTTAATAAAAAGAACTATCTTCTTATTTCCTGCGTTGTCTGTTATTACCGTATTTGCACATAAGCTAGAAGCGGTTCATTTTAGAATTATTGGAGAATTGGTAATGTTATTCCATTAGGCAACTGTGCTTGTGGTAATTCTAGTCTTGCTGATTAGTACCCAATATTCACAACTACCATATTAGCAAACACGTCGAAACATATGCTGAAGGTAATCATCTGTTCCCTAGTTTGCAATTTGGTTTTCGCAAAGGCCTTGGAGCATGTGATGCCCTCCTTACAATCTACAAAGCTGTACAGAAATCCCTTCAGCATGGTCAGGAAGTACGTATGATTGGCCTTGATTTTAGTGCTACCTTTGACCGTGTTAATCATGAGGCCCTTGTTTTCAAACTCAAACAGTTGGGAGGGGATGGGTTGTTTCTGAGCATTATTATTGAATTTCTAATTAAGAGATGTCAATGAGTTGTTGTTAATGGTCACCATAGTGAGTATAGGAATGTGATCTCTGGTGTTCCACAAGATATTGTTCTTGACCCTTTGATTTTCATCTTATATACATATGACATGTGGTTTGGCCTAGAAAACAAGCTTGTTGCATATGCAGATGATGCTATTCTCTTTGCATCAATTCCATCTCCTAGATGTAGATCTGGGGTTGCTGAATCCCTTATTAGAGATCTCACTAAAGTTAGTGCATGGTACAAATTATGGGGTATGAAGTTGAATCCTAACAAATCCAAAGTGTGATTGTAAGTAGGTCAAGGACAGGGGGTTTTCAACATCCGGATCTCAGCATTGATACTATTTCTTTAACTTTGTATGACTTTTTTTCAATTTTATGCGTGATTCTCAACAGCAAATTTACTTTTGAGTAACACATTGGGTCTGTGTCTTCTTCAATTGCACAAAAGATTGTCTCATTGAGAAAGCCTTTTAAGGTTTTCGGTGATCAATTTATTCTGAAGAAGTGTTTTTATTCTTTCATTCTACCTTGTTTCAAGTATTGTTCTTCTGTCTGGTCTTCAGCTGCTGATTCTCATCTTAATTTGTCGGACAGGAACTTAGGGTCTATTAAATTTCTTATTCCTGATATAGATATTAATCTTTGGCACCGTCGTTCAATTAGTTTAATATACATGTTACATAAGATTTACATTTAGATCTTCCTGGACAGTTCCATCCAGTTCGTAATACTAAGCATGCAGTTAATTCTCATAGTTAAGCCTTCTCCATCATGAGGTTCAATACTACACAGTATTCTAGAAGTTTTATTCCAGTTGTGACAAAGTTGTGGAATGACCTTTCTAATCGGGTAGTTGAATCGGTAAAACTTCAAAAGTTCAAAGTTTCAGCAAATACTTTTACGTTGAACAGGTTGACATGAGTCGTTTTATAGTTATATATGAATTATCTGTTTTAATGCTGTTAATGTTTTTTTTTAAATATTTGATTTTGATTTTTCATTACTTCTTATATTGTTTATTTATTTCCTTGTTTTCTTTCCTCACTGGGGTATCTTTCCTTGTTGGAGCCCTTGGGCTTATAGTATCTTGCTTTTCCAACTAGGGTTGTAGCTTGGCTAGTAATAATAATAATAATAATAACAATAATAATAATAATAATAATAATAATAATAATAATAATAATAATAATAATAATAATAATAATATATCGTGGGTGAATTTTCATTGAACGCCAGGCATGCATTGCAATGCCTATTGATAACTGTAATAAGGAAATTCAAATCGAAGTATTGCATAGTTAAGAATACTTAATAATGCGATAACTTACAATATTCGTTGTATAAAATCGTGTTTGCTTGATTTGAGTTCAGAGTTAGCAAAATAAAATGAAAAGGCGAGGAGTCTTACTCACATTCACACATATTCGTTAAATAATACGCAAAATAGTCATTATTTTTAGATAACATAAAGAAATGTGTATATTTTTCATGCTATTGCTAAAATCTCCTTTGGAAATGTCAGTTACAAGCACAGGGCCTTACAATGCTATCTAATGAAAAATGGAATAATACAAAATGGATATTTTTAATGATATTACATCGCTGATATATTCAAAATAACCAATAACAAAACACTCATCCGTTGGTCCTTGATAAAAAAACAAAATAGTCCTACGCATACCTTACTGGAAATTATGGTCCTAGGTATTATTATTATTATTATTATTATTATTATTAATATCATTATTATTATTATTATTATTATTATTACTAGGCAAGCAGCAACTCTAGCTGGAAAAGCTGGATTCTACAAGCCAAGGGCTCCGGTAGGAAAAGAAGCACAGTGTGAAAAGGAAATATAGAAATAATGAATAAACTGCATAGACCTGCTGTATGGGAAATAATGAAAAATATAAAAAATATAAGGATCAATAACAAAGTTAAAGTAGATGATATATATATATATATATATATATATATATATATATATATATATATATGTATGTATATAAGGTATTAGGTTGGTTAGGGCATCAGCTATCATATGAGATACTACTGCTAGAGATTTAATGGGTCCTTTGACTAGCCAGAGAGTAATACATTGAATCCTTCTCTCTGGTCACGGCCTATTCTTTAAATATGCTCCTCTGTCCTCATACACATGACAACACTGAAATTACCAAACAATTCTTCTTCACTCAAGGGGTTAACTACTGCACTGGGACTGTTTAGTTGCCACTTTCCTCTTTGTAAGGGTAGAAGATACTCTTTAGCTATAGTAAGCACCTCTTCTAAGAGAAGGAAAGTTCAAAGTCAAAGCTTTGTTCTCTTGTCTTGGATAGTCATAGCCACTGTACCATGGTCTTCCACTGTCTTGAGGTTACACTCAAGCACATTATTCTATCTTATTTCTCTTCCTCTGGTTTTAAAGTTTTTATAATTGATATATGAAAGATTTATTTTAAACCTGTTACAGATCTTAGAATATTTGATTTTTAGGGTTCATTACTTCTTTTGTCGTTTATTTCCTTTCTTCACTGGGCTAGTTTCCCTGTTGGAGCCCTATGGCACACAGCATCCTGCTTTTCCACCTAGGGCTGTACCTTAGAAAATAATAATTTAAAAAGAAAAATAATAATAATAATAATAATAATAATAATAATAATAATAATAATAATAATAATAATAATAATAATAATAATAATAATAATAATATACTATGAAACAGTACATGTCAACCTGTTTAACAAAAAAGAAAAAAAAATCAACAGTTTTTAAATTCTTAAGTTCCATCGATATAATTGCTAGATAAGGAAGATCATTTCATTATCTGTCCACAAGTCACTAATTGGAATAAAACTTATAGAATACTATATAATACTGATATTTATGATGGAAAAGGAAAGTCTGTAAGAACTAACTGCATTCGTAGTACTACGTACAGGGAGCTTCCATCTGGGAAGATCTGAGCAAATGATGGTCTGAAATATAAAGAATCTTTTGCAACAAGCACAAAGAACTAACAAATCTACGATACCAGAGATTATTACTGAGATCATGCATTACGAATTTATTAGATTACAGTTTTTTCTTATGATTTAAGACGTTTTGTCAAAAGACGTTCAAACACTTTAGGTAACATGGGAGTTACGGAAATTAGGCTGTAATCAGTTGGACTTGAGCTACCATAAACACATTTACATAGTGGAGTAACATTACCAATTCTCCAAAAAGTGCTAAAAGCTACTCTTCTCGCTAACTTGGGCAAAATGACAGATAACTTTGGAGCTAAGAAATCTTCAGTCTTTATAAAAACAAAGGAAAAATACCATTTGGATCTACACCTCCATAAGCATCAAGGTCCATCAACAGAACTTTAATTTCACGAGATCGAAAATCTAAACTAGTTAGTTAAGCCTCAGGAAAACAGGAATGAGGAAGTTCGAGTTTCTCATTACTCTACTTGCTGTCAAACAAATCAGCAGAAAAGGATTGTCTTTTCCTTTGGACTGTGAGTGACTGAGCCATCTGGTTTAAGTAAAGGATGAACTGTTGCATCAATACCAAAGAGTGCAGATTAGTCCATCACTTATGTTCCAGGGCTATACCAGAAAGGGATTCTTTTATGGTTAGATTGTATTCCTTTTCAGTTGAAGCACAAACTATCTGAGCAAAAGCTCAAAGCTGAGTATAGTTATTCCAGGTCAAATCTGATCTGTTACCCTTCCAAAGATGATAGACCTCCTGCTTCTCCAAATAAGCACGTCTACAATCATCATTAAACCATGGTTTGTCCTTCACTCGGTACCTTAGCACACAAGAAGGGATACGCCTATCAATTATGTTGACTAGATTCTCATTCAAAAGGATAATAGGATCAACACTATTCTACAATTGTGACCAGTTCAAACCCAAAAGATCATGTAAAATCCCATTACAGTCTGCTTGAGATTTCATATAAATTTTACAAGCGTATGATACACCAAGGATAAGCTGCTCAGTCTTCCCTATTAATGAAATCAAGGCATGATCAGATGTCCCGACTGGAGAACCAACCTTACTTGTTATAACGCCAAGGGAGTCAGTGTATACGAGGTCCAAGCAGTTTCCAGAACTGTGAGTAGCTTCACTTA
>NC_090725.1:155933525-155953525 GCF_036898095.1 Palaemon carinicauda | reverse complement strand
AATATTTAGTCAGATGATCCTACACTAGAATTAACGTATGCATAAAAAACTTGGAGCATTACTAAAGCCCTAGAATATAAGCTAGTTACAACTCAAAGAGCTATGAAAAGATTAATAATGGGAATAACATTAAGAGACACAAAAAGAGCAATATGGATACGATAGCAAAATAAAGTAGAGTATCTGCTAATAAAATGTTAGAAACTAGAAAGGCAACATTTTCCAAGAAAATACAGCAATGGATCTCCGATATATTTACAAGAAATCATTCCGAAGTGGTGAATGCAAAAATTGTGAATAACGTCCTGTGGGCATATATCATAGGCATTGTCATACCAAATATTAGGTCGTATGGTTTAAATACTAGGGCATAGGAAAAAATGCACACTTTTATAAGTCAAAAGATAGACGAAAATCAATCAAATTAATCATTTTGAAGTGATTTGTACGAAAATTGTGACTTACGTCCTATGGACATAGTATATTAAAGGTCCCCTTCTACAAAATTTCAGGCCATTTGGTGTAATTAGGGTACAGCTGCTGAAAATGTACATATTTGTCCTAAAAAATGAACAAGCAACTTCAAAAATTAACCGTTTTGAAGAAACGTATGCCAAAAATGTTGACGACTTCCTGTTGTTATTTATCTAAGACACCATACAATATTTCAGGTCATTCAGTTATGATACCGGGACCCAGGAGAGCAAAATATACATTTTTGTCAGAAAAGGGCAAAGTAAAAATCAATAAAAAGCTTTTAAAGGTATGTATAAAAATTTTCAAAAGACACCTGCGTATTGGCCCACACGACTTTTGTGTCAAAATTCAGGTCATTTGGCCCAGAAATAACTCAAATGAATTGATTTAAAGATTTGGCAGCAGGAGGAGAACAAACATGAAGAAAAACAATGTATTTCCCTACCATGGAATGAAATAACAAAAAAAAGATATGGGCAGGACATGTAATGAGAATGACAGATAACAGATGCAGGAGAATGAAGAGAAGACGATGGATTGACGAGGTAAGAAAAATTGCGGGTATAAACTGGCGTAAAAAGACCATAAACAGACGGGAGGTGAAGGACGTGTCTGAGGCTTTTGTCCTGCAGTGGGCTAGTTACAGCCGATGACGAAGATGATATATATATATATATATATATATATATATATATATATATATATATATATATATATACATATTTGTATATGTATACATATATTATATATTTATATATATAAATTATACATATATACATATATATATATATATATATATATATATATATATATATATATATATATATATATTATACATACATACATATATATATATATATATATATATATATATATATATATATATATATATATTTATACATACATACATATATATATATATATATATATATATATATACACATATATATATATGTGTATATATATATATATATATATATATATATATATATATATATATATACATACATATATATACATATTTATTCATTGACTAAATAACCGAAATGAAATAAGAAAGGAAATGAGGAAAAAATAGATTTGATCCGAATGTCATTTTGAAAAGCGTTTGACGATTTTTTTTATCTTAGGGTGTTCCGAACAATCAAGAGTATATATTAATTGGGTTGTGAAAGGCAATATAGTAGCCTACACATATCTGGACATTTGCGTCGATAGTATTTCACTATTAAAGAAGTCTAGAAGAGCTGTGTGATTGAGGATAACCGTAACTTTTACTATTTTTATTACACATGAAAAAATGGAATGAATTGATAAAATGATGTGGGAACTGGTGCGTGGCCGTACGAGTGGGCGAGACCCTAATGCCAGAGAGTACTGTATAAGAAGCACTGGTGTGGCAGCATCAAGCTCACAGGTTGGTGGACGGTCTCCTTAGCTCTTGACTAATCATGAAGTTGCTTCTGCTTGCTTCGCTCCTCGCCCTTGGCTTCTCATACACAGGTGAACACACAACCAATCTATATTTCCTTGTGCGATTTTTTTTTCTTTTTTTCTTTTTTAAATATAACTCACCGAACACTCTTTTACCTGTCAAAATTAAACAAAAAGTTTTCAATCATGGCGTCTCTGAGTTATTGAGTTCCATATATTTTCTTCTTTTTTACAAAATGAAGATTAATCTATATAGAGAGCTACGGCAATTACTATAATTTATAACGTGTATTACATTGTCCAAGAACTAAACCAACTCACCATATCATACCTTAAAAGATACAAAATAGATCCCAACAGCATCAAATTAATTCTTACTAAACGTGCAGCAGGACAGTATGCTAAACGTCCTTTACCCTTTGAACGTCTTACTGAAAATATGAATGTGCAGAGCACTTCAGGTTTTCCCTTTTAGCTTTACTTTAGGACAGTTAGAAGTTAAGAACCAGTTTGTATACAAATACCATATATATATATATATATATATATATATATATATATATATATATATATATATATATATATATATATATATATATATGAAGAGCAACCACCTCCCCCCCCACACACACACACACACACATATATATATATATATATATATATATATATATATGTGTGTGTGTGTGTGTGTGCGATATATATACAGTGTATATACATATATACATATAAGTTTGTGTGTGTGTGTGTGTGTGTGTGTGTGATATATACAGTATATATACATATACATATAAGTTTGTGTGTGTGTATATATATATATACATATATATATATATATATATATATATATATATATATATATATATATATATATATATATGTATATATATATATCATGCAAAAATATTTATTTGGGTAGGAAATATATATTACAAAAGACGACTGTAAAACTCAGGAACAACTCTGTTTTTGTTTTTCAAAGCATTCTAAGCTGATGAAAATTTTTTGGTATCAGAACTATGGATTCCACTATCCCTTTATACGAATATTGTAAGACATGGAAATAGATTTTAATGTACTTCTGTCTATCGTGCAGCTGGAGAAGTCGTCTGTTACTACAGCTCCTGGGCTGTGTACAGACCGGGCAAGGGAAAATTCGAAGTTGAGGACATCGATGCGGAGCTCTGCACTCACCTCGTCTACGCCTTCGCCGGTCTGCACGAAAATGGAAAAATCATGGTAAGATCTGCGAAGGATCTCAGATATACAAATATCGCCAACCGAGCTCTACTGACTAGGACTACAAAGGAATTAACGTTGTTGCAACCCATAATGAAATACAGCTGATACGTCGACAAAAATTTCTGAATCATCATTTATATTTGCGGTACTGCTCCCCAGGTGTTTGACCCTTACAACGACCTCTGTGAGGACTATGGCATGTGCGGCTATGATCGCTTCACTACTCTGAAGCAACAAAGGCCAGGATTGAAGACCACCCTGGGTGTTGGAGGATGGAACGAGGGATCTACCAAATATTCAAATGTAAAGTATATTTTGGTTTCTTTGTACTTAGAACATTTTAGGATCTTTGAATAGATTCAAAATTTTCTCGCGTGAAATCTGGTATTAAAAATAATTTTCTCGTGTTAAGTATACTATTATATATTATAAAACTAAAACCATAACGCGATTGTTTAGAAATAAATTACAATGCTAAGGAGAAACAAGATGTACCATTGATTTTTTATATTGGATACAGTCCATTTGGAAATCTGTCTGCGAACCTAACCAGTTTGATTGAATGTAGGAATAGGTTTGAATAAGACAAGTGTATGTAGGTTTGTATGTCAGTAATGGCTATCTTATGATATAGTATATATCATTGATATTTAGAATAAGGTATTTCTAGTTTAAGGAGAGAAAACACGATCTCTCTCTCACTTGTAGACTACAATACTTCAGCTATTTCATTGTATACCATTCAATTCATCTTCGCAATTTCTCTTTAAAAATTCGTTATCATCTGTCCACGTCATTTTTCTTGACGTTCTTTAGATGGCGGCAGATCCAGCTAAGAGGAAGATCTTCATCGACTCTACAATTGAGCTCCTAAAGGCACATGACTTCGATGGTCTGGACATGGATTGGGAATATCCAACACAGAGGGGAGGAAGTCCTGATGACTATGTGAGTATTGCAGTTGGTAATTCATAGGTATATATATATATCTAGACAATGGCAACTAAAGGAAGAATTATCACTTGATACTTGTAATATTGTCCCTTTTATGGACAGCAAAGAAATCTGTGCTTACGAGGGTGTGATGTAAAGAAACACTGTCTGAAGCTTGTGGGACATAGATGGATCTAAAACCTTTACTTTTCAAATTATATAAATTTTCCTATTTGAATCAATGTTATGCTGACTTTGCATTATCTACTAACTTCTTATATATCGTATTTGCTTATCATTCAGGTGAACTACGTAACCCTGCTGACGGAGCTGCGAGAGGCCCTTCACGCCGAAGGCATGATCCTGACGGCAGCCGTGTCTGCCGGTAAACCCACCATTGACGCTGCCTACAACGTCCCTGCTGTGTCCGAACAGCTCGACCTCATCCACCTGATGACCTACGACTTGCACGGCGACTGGGAACCCTACACCCACCACCAGTCCTGCCTCTACCCCCACCCCGACGACACTGGGGACACTCTCACCCTCAATGTGGTAAGGTTATTGTCATCGGTTTCCATAAAGTACTTTCTAAGCAAACAAAAGAAAAAAGTAGAATAATGTTTTACTTTCTCTCTCTACACTGTATAGTCGTAAGCAACCATAGGGAGATAAAGTTTTTTGTTTTTTGCTTTTAATATTCTAGTATATGTGAGCCATGAAGCTCTCAGCAAGAGAGCGAAATATACACTTCCATAAGGATTTCCCTCTAGCGGTAGTTAAATGACATGTTTTGAAAGTTTTATAACTTAGAAAAAGCTTGGAAGGCTGAATCTCTTTTCGTTGAATCCCTACTCGTACTCAACTCCCACATCTTCCATTATTTTGCCAATAGACAGAGAGATAACTTGATAAGTTTCCAACTGATCTCTCCTAACCTTTCGCATAACATGTCTTGATTACAAAGGTGTCTTTCTACAGGACTTCGCTGTTAACTACTGGCTGGAAAAAGGAGCACCCAAGAATAAACTGATTATGGGTATCCCCTTGTATGGTCGCACTTGGTCCCTCGACAGCAAAACCAATACTGGATTCTATGCTCCTGCCAGCCAGCCCGGACAGGGTGGACCGTACACTGAGGAACCCGGATACATGGGATACAATGAGGTGAGTTACCAATGCTCTGGTTTTTTAGCATCTTTTTTTTTCTTTCTTTCTTTTGCATAACATGTAATATCCTCAGATATTGGCTTATTGACTGGTGTCTCGATGTTGATATAAAAATGGTGTCTTCCTGATAAAGGTCCTAGTAAGAATAATCACAGATAACCGGTTTAATGGCAAATATATTTTATCCGGAATAGAGAACTTTGGAATATTTTGTAACACTTTTTTAAAGACATTAAATACTCCCTTTTATGTATGTTATATCTATGATGTTGAAAATGTTTAATGTATCAGCGCTTGATTTTCTATTTCATGGAAAGCACATTCATACAAAGTTCTTTTTTATCAGATCTGCGAATCTCAGGAGAACCACCCAGATGCTTGGACTATTGTCCACGACCCCGCTATGAACGAGCCCTACGCCTACAACCTGCAGAAAAGCAATCTTTGGACTTCTTATGAGGATGCAGATTCTGTTACTATTAAGGTAAGATACTTCGTCCTCCTACTAAAAACGTCTATCCATCACGTAAACAGAAATACAATCATTTCTAGTGTCTTAGATGCCTTTGCCTCTCAAACGCTTGCATTGTTACCTAAATGAAGTGTATTTGCATATCCTTTTGCAGGCAAACTATGCCAAGAACCTCGGCCTTGCTGGATGCATGGTGTGGAGCATTGATACTGACGACTTTAACTCTCATTGCGGCAAAGGCCCCTACCCGCTCATGCAGAGGATCCACGCTGTCTTCCCATGAAAAGACAATTGCATTTCAAATTAGAAAATTTAGTCAATATTGCTAATATGTTCAGGTAATTAAACCGGAATAAAAAAGAATACCTGATACTTTTTTTAGTATTATTACCCTCAAAACAACAACTGATTTACTGTGAAAATTAAACGAACTGTATTGTCTAGTGATCATTATTATTATTATTATTATTATTATTATTATTATTATTATTATTATTACTTGCTAAGTTACAACCCTAGTTGGAAAAGCAGGATGCTATAAGCCCAGGGGCTCCAACAAGAAAAATAGCCAAGTGAGGAAAGGAAACAAGGAAAAATAAAATATTTTAAGAAAAACAACAACACCAAATAAACATAACCTATATAAACTATAAACAATTTAACAAGAGGGAGAGAAATATGATAGTATAGTGTGCCCGAGTGTACCCTCTAGCAAGAGAACTCTAATCCAAGACAGTGTTGTCAGGTGTATGAGACCAGAGGAAAATCTGTAAGGAATAGGCCAGACTATATGGTGTATGTGTAAGCAAAGGAAAAATGAAACGTAACCAGAGAGAAGGGTCCAATGTAGTATTGTCTGGCCAGTCAAAGGACCCCATAACTCTCGAGCGGTAGTATATCAACGGGTGGCTGGTGCCTTGGCCAACTTACTACCTTATCCTCCGAATGAGATCTCAGTCTGATGGAAAATATCGAAAGTTTCTTTTTTTTCGCACAATCAAAGGAATAACCTGGAGCTAATGTCTCTTAAGGATTGAATAAACAAACCATTATGCCTTTTTGGTTTCTGCTCGCCTTTGTTTATTGCCTTCTCCTCTCCATGCATAACAAGGCCTAGTAGAACTAGGGTACTCAGATATAATATTCCCAGCCACCCCTTTGCACTAGGAATAGGATAAGGAAATGGATGATAGGAAATCACTGAGATAATTCTGAACTGGCTGTAACAGAGGCATAAGATGTTCTAAGGTGATTGTTGAATGTTAGACAATTTTAGCGGCTATAACTGTAGGGTCAAGTTAGATGTGTTAGTGTGCTTTGAATCTATAGCTCTCTGAAGTAACAGCAATAGTGAGGAAAGGCTCATTAGCTCAGGGTCAACAGGATGATGCCTTTGTGGGCCATGTAAGTCCCTGTTGGACGCGATGCTCTTACAGCATATAAGGAAATATGTGACATACGTTTAGAACCCCCTTAGAATTAATCAGGATAATTATATTCGCATTAATAATTTGTTGGTCACCACTGCTAGATCTTTTCGCCCATGGCCACTCCCGACACCACAAGGCGAAGCCTGGTTGCAAGAGTGCCCTCTGCAAGCAGAGCATAAAAGGAGAGGAGGTGTTGCATACCCAACCCGACAATCCCGGACAAATCCGCATCTCCGACGCCATCCCCTCAGATGACACTCATTCGTAAACACTCAGAAAAGAGAAACCAAAAGTTAACATCGCAATTCATGAGTAGGGCTGAACAGGGATGTTGGTTTCTTTCTAAGAAATATATTTGCTGTGTATACATACCAACGCAAACACGCGTGTACACACACATATTATATATATATATATATATATATATATATATATATATATATATATATATATATATATATATATGTGTGTGTGTGTGTGTGTGTGTGTGTGTGTGTATAATGCGTGTGCGCACTTGCGTGTATGTTGATAGATAAATACAATATACTTAAAAGTACATATAGTAACAAAATGAGGGTTCAAAATCTTCTCATGTGTAATTATAAAATAACTGTTGCACTGATAGCAGAAGGGACTAAAACTGATTTAGAGCATTTCGATAGGAATGCTAAAAAATAAAAGAGGGTTTGATCAATCAAAGAAATTAGGAAGTCGGTTAAGGGTTCAAAATGTTTTAATTAATCAGAATACTCTTGTATACTGTACACTTCCGATGATAACAACACAAAATCCGAATAAGTAAAAACTATCACTGAAGTGCTGGGCTAGAAAGGAAGCCTTTTCTGATAGGGGATCAGCTACATGCACACTCTGGTAACATGGTATTTTCCCATCTGCAAATACGATATAGGCCTACAGTACTATGGAGGTATTGCCGTACCTCGTATGCTTTATTTCTCTAACATTCATCCTTTACATAAGGGGTTACTTAATGTTGCGTTCTCTTCTTCGGATTTTCACCGACTGAATCATCGAACAAGATTTAGATTTAAACAGTTTCCTTGTTGACTTTGCAATTACTTGTTATTACACTTTCCCCGATATTTTCCTTTTCTGTTCCTTCTATGTTGTGCATTTTTCAAGAAAAAGTCTTCATTCGTTAGGCGGATGATACATTGGCCAAAAAGACGAGAGTGAAGTAACAAAATTAAACCTGAGTAGTTTAGATAAGAGGATAATATCACTTTGTTTCGTGACCAGCGATGTAAACTTCAGAGTATTTATAAATTAGTAATAAATGGGGGATTCCATCTTGGACTGACCCAACTGAAGTGGCTGAAGTCTCCATCATGAATCGTCTTTGCCTCAGTCCCTTTGGTCTAACATAGAATTATTTTCGTTTCCTCAGTCTTAATTTCAATACGTTCTGGAAGTGCAAACGGCAATTTTTCTAAATATACCATATTTCCTTCTTCAAGACATTGATCACCTGTAATTCAACATCTAGATATAATAGAAATTTTTCCTGTTGATAATCCTCAAAGATGCCATGAAAGTAAGGTCCATCTTCGCTAAGGAAACCCACACACAAACTTACAGGACAATATACGAAATTATGCGTGAGAATTAAACATAAAAAGGAAGTCTCAATTACCTGTACCTATAAATAATACTAAATCAACTTGCGAATTCAAAAGAAATTACGTTTGAGTAGAAATAATGTGAATTTCAAGTGCGCAGCACAACAATGTGTTACGAAATTCATGTTGCAAAAGTTTCATAAGTAAAGGAATAAATATGCATCATGTGACTGTATATTTAAAGGTAAAGGTGTCTAGTTTCAGTTTTGGTATCAACTGTCGAGATACGCATCACAACGTCAGCCAGGCAAACGGCCAATGCCGTCTCGAGAGAAGGCCGGAAGCCCACGTAGTACGAATAGTGCTTTCACACAGCTACTATAGGCTGTGAGTAAAGGAGTCTCGCTCGGTTTCTTCACAGTTTTCTGCTGTTATTCCAGAAAATTTGACTGTTTTTGGAATCCAGGCTAATCCCTTTTATGTGCTGTGTGCCAAACTCCAAAGGAAATTAACGAACTGGACCAAAAGTGAGTTTTTTCCTTTCCAAATGCTCATGAAGAAAAGGTTATTGCACGCCACCAAGAGAGCCCGATATGTTCCTAACTATAATAGTAGGAGAAGTATTATATTTATTGTTGTAATATTTATAATTGCATTATATTGTTCATGTGGTATGGGGTACAGAATATCAGCCTCTTGTGTAATGATGAAAAGATTACTAAACTGTTTACAAAATTACTTTGGTATTCAAACACTTTTTCCCTTGATACTTACTACCTCATTCTCACTTTGATTTCTTTTCTTTCAATTATTGCTTACTCATTCTCCCGTTGCTGCGCCCCCCCCCCCTCTCTCTCTCTCTCTCTCTCTCTCTCTCTCTCTCTCTCTCTCTCTCTCTCTCTCTCTCTCTCTCTCAATTTTATGAATATACGTTTTGCACTTTAATATTGCATTTAAACACTTTTCAGGTGTGCCAACTAGACTTCAGATCTAATTATATTGAATCAGAGACATCCTTCTTCGATAGCACAAAGTCATAGCTAAGAGAATTGGAAAACAATAACAGTGGAAAAATAAAAATAAATCGTCTTAAATTTTAAGTAAAGAAAATGTACAGCAAGATCAGGTGTTTGTGGGTGATTGGGCGAAAGATATTAAATTATTCTAAATTGCCGGAATCGTTTACTTTTTATTTTTCAAAATTAAATTGTAAGAATCATTCTGTGTTTTTTTGGTATGCAAGTGTAGTTTGGGATTAGTGGGTCATGAAATTAGACTACTGCCACGGGAAAGTTTTATTATAATATTATTACTTTTTTCTCTGTCTAATTTTTCGTAGCCTGATTATTCAAAGTCGTCTCCTTTTGGTGTGTATTATCTATTATTTTTTCTATGAGGATTATCACCTGTAGATTGTAAAGAAAAACAAAGTGTGTATGTATAATGAGTACGAGCGTGAGAGAAAGAACGATTGTAGATGTCACAACCAAACTCATTCCTTTTCCGTCTCCATATCAATCGCCCTACTCATGCCGACTTCTTCCCCCACTGACCAGGCCTGTATTCCAGACGGCCTTGAAACGGCGCCCTATGTCTGTGGTGCCCAACCACGGTAGTATCCTCCCCAGTAAAGAGCTTAAACCCTCAGTCTATGGCGACTGCATTACCGTTATACCAGCCAGGAGACTTTTACCCACATTTAAAAGTATTAGATTCCTTGTTAGTTTTGAATAATTTTTGGCGTCATTAATAGTGCTCTTAGAAAGCTTACAATTCCCATACCATTGCAATATTAATTGATAAGTTGGTATATCTTATCTTATGGTTTGTTTAATAATCACTGAAAGATGACTTTAAATTTTAAACTTTTCACAAATATCAGCAGCTATATCTAAAAGCTGCATTCATAAATAGCATTGGTTTTTTTCCCTTTGTAATGTGTAATCGTATAAATTTTGTGAGATTTGTCCACAGCTAATAATAATGTTGCATTTGCTTATTCGTTACTGCATAGATAATCAACGTCAACAACCAATTCCCAATTGTTATTGGCGTTGTCAATGTAATTTTATCATGAAATCAATGCTTAGGGTTTGTGTGGGAACTGAATGATCTAGTGCTTTTCTTGTGCCATCGCAAACCTTTAAGGCTCTGACCTCTCTTTTACATCTTCTTCTTCTTCTTCTTCTTCTTCTTCTTCTTAAGTAGCTTCCCTCAAATTTTTCCTACATTTTCTACTCCCAACGGAACTTATTAGCCTGTTGTCTATTTTGGTATCTTACAGATATTATCAATGTAGTCTTGAAAGGATGCAAAGATCAGTTTTATATTTATCAAACACTGAGAATGAGTGTCAAGAACTGGAAAATATTTCTCCAGTAGAAGGACTAATAGCAAACATGAGAGAGAGAGAGAGAGAGAGAGAGAGAGAGAGAGAGAGAGAGAGAGAGAGAGAGAGAGAGAGAGAGAGAGAGAGAAAGTGAAGTTAAAAATGACATAAGAAAGCGAACGTAAATAAAGCTGCAGAAAACTCTGCGGTAACAACAGAAATGATTAAGGCATTGGGAAATCTGAGCAAAGAGTGGGTGCATATACTATTGAATAAGGTATGGGAGGTGGAGGAAATTTCAAGGGACTGGGAAGATAGCTGAATGATTAAATTATATAAACAAAAAGAAGATGTGTTAAAATGTGGTAACTACAGAGGAATAAAGCTTTTGGAGCCTGTATTCAAAGGATCTTGAGAGAGTTGATTGATATACATGAACAGCAGTTTGGGTTTATGAAAGGAAAGAGCACAGTGGGTGTTATCTTTCTAGTAAAACATGTCTAAGAGAATTATCTATAAGGAAACAGGAAATTTTACATACGTTTTCTGGATCTTGAAAATGCATATGGCAGAGAACCAAGAATGTAAGTCAGTTGGTGTTTTGAGAAAAAAAGATGTACTAGAGAAGTTGGTATGGTTAGTGAGGATGATGCCTGAGAGGGCAAGAATCACCTTACAGATGAAATATGGGGAGATTAACGTATTCCCTGTCGAGGTTGACCTCCATCAAGGATCAGATCTGAGTTCATTCTTGTTCTTCGTCATTATAGGCTCTTTGACAGCTGAATTAAAAAAAAATATATATGGGAACTGACGATTTGAGGATAGATTAATCATTATAGCAAACACACAAGAGAAACTTCAAGATAAATTTTTAACATGCAAGAAAAGGTCCCTAGAAAGGAAAGGATTGATGGTGCACACTGGAAATACAGAGCTAATAATTAGTAGTAGAAAAGGACATGAAAAAGTAAACATTCAAGTGGATGGTACAATGATAAAACAAACCAATAAGTTTAATTACTTAGGATCAATGTTAATAGAGTAAGGAGGTACTGAGAAAGCAGTGAGACAGAGAGTGAAGGGAGCAGGGCAAAAATAGAGGGAAGTAACTAGAGTTATTTTAAACAAGAAAATATCGGACCCGTAACATTATATGGGGCAGAAACTTAGACCTTTAGAAGATGGAGAAGGGACTGTTGGAAAGAACCGAGATGAGGATGGTGAGATGGATTGCTGGAATATCACTACTGAAAAGGAGGAAGTCAAGATATAAGAAGAATGTATGGTATATGTAATGTAAAGGAGATGGCTAAGGAAACTCGTAATAAGAAGGGATGAGGTGGAACCAAGTGAGAGAGCTAAGGACATGCAAGCGATGGGTGGGAGGAGTGTGGGACATCAGCAGATCAGATGGATAAATGAGGTGAGGAGGGATATGGGCGTGATGGGACTGGGGGAATAAGATGCAAGGAATAGAAATAGATGGAGAAAGTTGACTCGAGCGGCTGACCCTGCTATATAGTGAGACTAGTAAGGCTTATATTAATGTAGTACCTGAGCATAACGTTAAATCTTTATATAAAAATATATAGATATTATTAAGGGCATATATATACATACATATATGTACTGTATATATATATATATATATATATATATATATATATATATATATATATATATGATTTGAAGCCTTTCCTGTATGTACAAACTTGTGTAATATTTCTTTGTATAATAAACGCTCCAAGAAGAGGTCCATTGGCGGACGAAACTGTTGAGCATTTCTACATACACACAACTTTCAATTTTCCTTATGTAGACTACTATATATATATATATATATATATATATATATATATATATATATATATATATATACACGCACACACATATATAGGTATATATATATATATATATATATATATATATATATATATATATATATTTATACATATATATAAACATATATATGCACATACATATTACAGTATGCTGGTATATGTATGTAAGCCTATTATGTTTTAATCCTCCCGAACATCCTGGAAATGTAAATGTTGAGAAGGTTATCCCGGTGTTATTTTCCAAAAAAATGCTCAACTATACATTTCGAATTTTATAGTTCTAGAATGATGTTCTCTGTTTATTTGGCTACTAAAAGGCTTTAGCAACCACCCTTTAACAATTAAAAAAAAAAAAAGAATAGTGTTCCGTACTAAGAATTTATCGTCTCCCTCTTGTTGATTGATGATCTGGGACATTGGGGGATTCAAAGTGTCTTTGAATTTATGATAAAACACTGGCAAGATTACCCTAAACACATAAAAGAATAACAAGCATTCTCTATCATCACTTTCAACATCATAATTCATTTCATCTACCCATTTCGTATTTTTTCTTTCATTTCTCTGTAATGATGAGAACCACCATAAGGTTTTTGGAGTTTTTCCTACCTTGTTTGTCTATTTGCTTATCTGGATCTCCCATGTGTTGGCGGCTGCAGCCGTCGGAATATTTTCGTTTTCCTTTTGAGTGCATTGTCTTTGCTTGCAAGCCATGCGACTGCCGATGACTCTGATCATCATCCTCTAAAATGTACTCTACCAATTCAGTTATTATTTAGTTGAAGATGAATGATTATAAAATAGATATTGAAAACTAACTGCAGTGTATAACCTATATCTGTTGACAATTGCTGGCAGAATGCAAACATGTATTCATGATACTTTTGAAGGTTTCAGAATAAAAGTGCCTAAATATATATTGTAATGTTAGCTTGGTAAAAACCGATTGAGTCTGGTGATACCAGGAATCGATTTCCATATGAAGTGATCTAAATGAGGCTGTACCGAACCAAGGCCACAAAGGTCATTCTACAACGTAAACAAATGTGATTTTTTTTTTTTTAAATACACTGTCAAAATAGCAACCGTGGGAACAAATCCGATAAAAAAGACAGGCAAACGATATCAGTTGCTGTGAATTTCTCAAGTGGCGAGTGCAAGCTTTATAAGACCTAAACTTGTGACAGGCGACGTTTGTTTGTCTCTCATCTTAATCGTGCTCTGCCATGAAGCTGATCCTTCTGCTGTCGCTCGCGGCTGCTTCCCTCTCTTATATTGGTAAACATGCACACGATTTGGCCTTTTACATCCAAGTCACATATTTCATAACAAAATATTATTGTTTATCTAAACATAAAAACAAATCCTAGACGTAGGTGAATTAGAGTACTATTAACACTATTATAACCCTTGCCATATATAGAAGAGTGAAATTTTTTACCTTAAGTTAACTAGACAATTCTTTTGAACAATCTGCCACTAAAATGATTACCTGTAAGAGAATGAAATGGCCAAATCTTGTAACACACCAAAATAGTTTATATATTTACCCCCAGAATAACGACTCAGCTCACCAAACACTTTTAATATACCTTCATTACCATCTTAATATTTTGTGCTGTTGTGAGAATCTTCAGTCCTTCGTTACACGCTTTTGTCTAAAGAGCCTTATTTCGCTTGACATGATCAGAGGGGACAGTCGTCTGTTACTACAGCTCCTGGGCTGTGTACAGACCGGGCAAGGGCATCTTCGAAGTCGAGGACATTGACGCATCACTTTGCACCCACCTCATCTACGCTTTCGCCGGTCTCAAGAGCAGTGGACAGATCATGGTATAATTCTCATCTTTTTTTTTTTTTTTTTTTTTTTTTTTTTTTTTGACATCTATTGTTTACTCTCTTTTTTTAAATAATTCACGCTCCCTAAGGAATGACAAAAATACGTTGAAATAAGATGTAATTACAACAATTACTTACTAATTTGACATCCATGAAGGAAATTATAAGAGAAATCCATTTATGAATTATTTTAACATAATTTTTCCTGCTTTTTATTTGATCAAATCCTTCAGTTTCCTCTTGTCAACTGGTGACATTTTTATCAAATCCTTTGTGTTAATATTTTTGTCCTCTGATTTTGTGATTTTACGAATATTTGTTTACCATCATTTGAGTTTAATTTGACCTTAGATCAATACTCTTCTTCTCTCTTTGTTGCCTAAAATGTTTGTTTTTATTTAGAATTTATTATTGACATTAGAACTTTAAAATAAGTTTCTTTACACCAGCTCTCGATTCTCCCGACTTTAGTGAATTCGAGCTTAGTACTTTTGCCAATAGTTTGCAGATCTTGAGATGATTTCGTGTTCTTTCTTCAAAGGTCTTCGACCCATACAATGACCTGTGTGAAGACTACGGCATGTGTGGATACGATCGATTCACTGGACTGAAGAAGACCCACCCTAACATCAAGACTACTTTGGGAGTGGGAGGATGGAACGAAGGCTCCACAAAATACTCTAATGTAAAGCATATTACTTTTAGGATTCATAATAGTGTCTGGTTCTATGATCATTACCATTTGATATGCCTTAATGTATAGAGCGCCAGAATCGAATAAGGAAACACATTTCAGTATCTGAAAGAAGTTTGTTGCCCGTTTTGCAGATGGCAGCAGATCCCGCCAAGAGGAAGACCTTCATCACCTCCACTCTCACTCTCCTGAAGAAGCACAACTTCGATGGTCTAGACATGGATTGGGAATATCCAACGCAGAGGGGTGGAAGCCCAGATGATTATGTAAGTATGATTACCTTATTACATTTATCTATGGAAGTAATTTAAACCTTGGGCCATTGTTAAGTAAAGGTTCATCTATGATATCATATTCTACACTAATTGAGACCCGAAATATTTCAAGGAGAAATATTGCTGACGTCATTCCCCTCCTTTATCTCTGAATGGCCTCTCCACACTTCATAGCAAAAAGGAATAACAATAACTCTCTGTTAGGTAAACTACGTAACCCTGCTGACGGAGCTTCGAGAGGCCCTGCACGCCGAAGGCATGATCCTGACGGCAGCCGTGTCTGCCGGTAAACCCACCATTGACGCTGCCTACAACGTCCCTGCTGTGTCCGAACAGCTCGACCTCATCAACCTGATGACCTACGACTTGCACGGCGACTGGGAACCCTACACCCACCACCAGTCCTGCCTCTACCCCCACCCCGACGACACTGGGGACATTCTCACCCTCAATGTGGTAAGTTTTTAGTGATCAAGAAAGCTTTAAGGTGTCTTATCACATTTCTGTCTCGTATTGATACATTATCGACTGTCCTTTTTAGCAAATGCACGTAATATTCATAGTATTTCTTTTCAATTAAGACTATTTTACCTGTACACGAATATACAGTAGTAATTTCATATAGGTCTTTATGAATTCTTGAATGATCATATCTAATTGCAAAACATGTCATATCTAAACTCTAAAATTCAGTTGTGTACAAAGGAAATATTAAAGTTAAGACAAAGATGTGATTGACAAAAACTCTATTATTTAGCAAAATATCTTTCTTCCAATTAAGAACATTAAGGATATTCTGTGTGAATCCTTTTGCTGTATGAGCCATGAGTGCTATCAACGTCGCCACCCTCCAAAAATACAAGTCAAATTCAGCTCATGCGACGAGAGTCCTTTTCATATGAAACCCTTTCCCTCAGGACTTCGCCGTGACCTACTGGCTGGAGAAAGGAGCCCCCAAAGACAAGTTGGTCATGGGCATCCCTCTTTACGGCCGCTCCTGGACTCTTGATAAACCCGAAAATCACGGATTCTATGCTCCAGCAAGTCGGCCCGGAGCACGTGGACCATACACAGAGGAACCTGGCTATCTGGGATACAATGAGGTACCCATTTTCAGCTTTTTTATTAAATAAAATATTCTAAGAGTTGAAAATTGTAGAAAAAAATATTTCATGATGCCTGGTGAGGTAAATTGTAGTTTTTAGTTATATAATCGCTGTATTATCATGATTTTTAACCCTAATATTATATCATATGATGTCGTGTTATATCCCATCAGACCATCATGTGATAAGATTTTGGGTTTATTATGAATTTGATGTACTTAAGGGTATCATATCACGTGTCCTCATTTCCTCCTGCTCATTTACATATAAACATTGTTTCAAAGACCGTGTATCAAGCCACATAAATAAGGATTTATGGTAGTCTTAATCTGTGCTGCTATCATAACAAAATCTTATGATCGAAAATTTCCATGCATCAACTTCATGATCTATTGATGCTAGATTACCCCTGAACTGTTATAGAAACTGAACGTTTGCTCCAAGAGATGTTCATTTCGCGGTTTTCGCTGCAGATTTGTGAGTCTCAGACGACCAAGCCAGAAGACTGGACCATCGTTCATGATCCAGCTATGAACGAACCTTACGCCTATAATCTGAAGGAGACCAACCTTTGGACGTCTTATGAAGACGCAGATTCTGCAGGAATCAAGGTATGATTACATTAATGTTGATAATACAAGTAAAGGAAGGTTCCTTCTCCAACATGAGTTCGTTACAACTCGCATCTGTATGCTAAGGGGGCCTTTTAAATATCCAGTGAAATCAAGCGTTTTCGTTGTCTTTTAAGAAGAAGGCATAGCATCAGTTTGATATTAGTTTTGGTGTGATAATGACTATGTAATGAGACAAAGATTTTTTTTCTAAATTTTAGAAAGGGCCAAGAATTAGATAAATAGACAAAACACCAATTTTAAGTTGCTCTTTATTTCATTTAGGTATATTTTTACTTAGCCACTACAAAGGATTCATTATTCAGTTATGAAGTAGCCAACAACAATTCGTTATCAGTAAATAGGTTTCTAAGTAGAGGTAGGACTTGCCCGATGTGTTACATTGAGCTCAAACTATTTATTCCTAATGCAAAACTTTAGCATCCGGATTGTGTCAGGGTTCCGCCCGTCTCCATTCCTGTAGCAAATAGTCTTTCATTCCCTGTCATATACAATTGATGATAAATTCTATATGAAAGAATGCATAATAATGATAATTAATATCAACAATTAGGTAATCTACTCGCTTCGGGCACCTACAGGGGCGATAAAATGTGCCAAGTCTAAATATTTTTTTTTTTTTTTTTTTTTTTGTAGAAATTGTAAGTTACATAAACTTACAAGGGATCTCAAATATAAGCTGCAAGCAGAAGTGGGACCACTGAAAGGCAATGCAAGATCTTTTGACTTGTAGCCTATATAGCAGACACATTTCTTTGTGAGATTCCTTTTCATTTTGCCCTTTTCAATTATCATATTCTTTTGATATTAAAAAAAGCCAAGAAATTCACCTTATTTGGATTGGTATACCCGATTTTTAATCAGAACACAGCCAAGAAAAGTTTTAAAAATTCAAGACTTTACAATAGCTTTAAGATATTATTCTGGTTGCAGTCTTTAGAAGAATTCCTGTAAATTGCCCACCAGAGCGTATTATCTAATATTGGTTTTGATATGACAGGCCCAATACGCCCTTGACAAGGGAATAGCTGGATGCATGGTATGGAGTATTGACACTGACGATTACAGAGGCATATGCGAAGGAACTACTTACCCTATTCTTACCAGGATCAACGAGGTCCTGAGTGGCGGCATCTACACAAAACCAACACGACCTCCAACCACTACCAGGGTGAGCAAGCATGAGGCGAACTGACCTATCCATTTAATTGACTTTCTATTCAGAGATATATTTTCATTAATTTTCAATCCCTGAAGAAATTCTTACTTTTTACCATCAAATGCTGAAGGAATTCAAGTTTATGGTAACCTTCAAGCTTTTTTACGTCCCTGTTTTCAACTGTAGGAGACGTTGCTTATTTATTTTTCCCTTCAAGGATCCCTCTATAACTACACCAGCTCCAGGAGAACATTGCAGTGAACCTGGTCCTAATGCTGATGACAATGACTGCACGCACTACTATCTTTGTAGTCAGGTAAGTTATAGAACATTTAATGCTTTCACAAAATAATAAATGAAATATGAGTAATTTGTTATTAGTCATAAAATCTAAAATGATTCGGGAAAAGTAGAGAAGCATTTCGAAAGAAGATAATTACACACTAGTTTCAATTCTAGAAGATGAATTTTCATAATGATTATAATCCAAATTACTTGAAAATCTTTAAAATCACCTCATATGATTTTCTCATTCTATTGAAATCAAATCTATTACCCTGTATTGTACCACTATTCTGAATGAACCGACGACCTACTGATTTGTAATTGGTATTGTAGAAGTGTTATTTTTCCTCCGTCAGTCGGCTGGAGGTTGGGATGAATTCGAGGAGAAGTGCTCTGACGGCACTCTCTTTAATCCTGTGGCCAAATTCTGCGACTGGAAGGACTCTGTGTGTGGTTTGCAGCCAGCTGTTTGCCCCAACGACTGCGCCTAGTGGACCAGAAGGCATTTCAGTTTCTTAACTGGTTAAGAAGACTATACTGCCATTGAAAATTTTCTTATCAGTATTGTCAGTATTTTTGTTTTCACCGAATAATTTTTGTATCATCAAAGCATTCCAAAGACGATGTAATGCTATTAAACGTTGATATTAACTATCCATTGTTTCAGTTATTTATTTCATCCGTACCAATCAGACGTTTATTCTCTTTAGCACAATCAGTCGAGTACTATCTGTAGCAAAAAAAGTTATTTTTTGGCTGTGTCTTAGTTATGAAAACAATAGCAAAAATCAATTCAGAAACTAATTTCTTTCTGTTGTTATAAAAATTGTAATCCAAGCAAAAGGAAACTCTTAAGGATGAAAAGATAAACGGATTAATTGGATCTATGAGTATAGCCATTTCCTCATCCTCTAACATTAAACAGGGAGATAATACAATACGCTGATCTAAACTATAACGATGAATTATAGATGTTCATAATAAATTCTTGAAGACCGCTAAGTGTTACAGTGAAAAAATAAAGAAATTGCCTGTTTTCTCATTTGAGATTTTATGTCCTACATCACAGAAAACTTTCATTTCAATTCTTTTGAATACA
>NC_090725.1:155926025-155931025 GCF_036898095.1 Palaemon carinicauda | reverse complement strand
GTTTGATATTTTGTTAAACTTAAAAAGTTGTTAACTAGAATTTACAAATGAGTTTTTCTATATCTAAGATTTGCATGGTTTCATTGATGAGGGTGCTGATTGTCTTGTAGTTAGAAAGTCATTCAATTACACAAATTATTCTTGTGGTGAGATTTGGGTTTATTTTGGTTTAGACAATTTGAAATGAATACGTATTGTGCCTTAGTAAATATAATCTATGAATACATTTACGTGAAAGTAAGAAAGGTCCTGCTGTGGTGCTTAGTACTGATTTATTATGGCACAAGATTTAAAACAACAACAAAGTAAAGAACACGAATGTATATATATATATATATATATATATATATATATATATATATATATATATATATATATATATATGTGTGTGTGTGTGTGTGTGTATACATATATATATATATATATATATATATATATATATATATATATATATATATATATGTATGTATATATATTTATATAACTGAAGAAACACTAAAGCAAGGAAGAAACATCAAGTTGAAGAAAAGAAGATTTGGAAAAGATGTTTGCTTTAAAGGACGAAAACGGAAATATCATCAACAAAAGAGATGGAGTGATATAGATTGCAGAGGATTTCTTTACAATGCTATACAATAGTAATATATGAAATAAATTTGCCAATAAAAATAATGAATCACCTTGGCCGGTACAAAACGTAACAGTAGGAGAAGTAATGAAAGAATTAAAAAACATAAAAAGAGGCAAAGCAGTAGGAGAAAATGGTCTAACAATTGATCTAATAATAGATGGAGGAGAACTTTACACAAAATTTATGCAAGAATGCTCTATACCTTCAGCTTGGAAAAACGTTATCATTATACTAATTCATAAAAAGGGAGACACAAAAGACCTGAAAAATTACTACCATATAAGTTTTCTCTCTGTAATATGTCAAAGCTAGACTTTGATCAACCAAGGAAGGAGGCAGGCTTTAGAAGTGTGACCATATCGATGGAATTATCCTGCTACTAGAAAAAATCAACTGAGTATGACAAACCCCTATATATGGCATTTATAGACTATGAGAAAGCTTTTAATTCTGTCAAAACTTCAGTAGTAATGAAAACCCTTCAAAGACAAGGAATATATGAATCTTATGTTAGAACACTTAAAGATATCTGTAAAGGAAGTAGAGCAATCTTAGAACTACATACAGATAGTGAGAAAATTACGATTGAGTAAGGACTTAGACCGGGAGACCCCTTGTCTCCTAAAATATTCACAGCATGGTCTAGAAGTTTTTGAAAATATAGATTGGGAAAATGTGGGAATTAACATTACTGGGGAATATCTTAACAACTTAGGATTTGCAGATGACATTGTTCTGTTTAGTGAATTATGGGAGGAATTGCAAAGGATGATAGAAGATTTGAGTAGAGAAAGCAGAAATGTAGGACTGAAAATGAATACGAGTAACACTAAGATAATATTGTATGAAAATGCCGAGACAGGAAAAAAGGGTTATGGATGAACCTCTTGATATTGTTGTTGAATATACATAGTTAGAACAGACTATGAGTGTTTCCCAGGACATGAACCAAAATTAAAAGAAGGATAAGCATGGGATGAAGAGCTTTTGGTAAACGAAATGAAATTATGAAAATTGAAATGGCACTTTCTCTAAAAAGTAAATATTCAATAAAATGTTCGTGCCAGTATTAACTTCTGCATCAGAAACTTGGAGCCTTACTAACATAAGCTAATTAAAACTCAAAGAGATACGGAAAGAATGATGATGGGAATAAAAATAAGAAATAAAAAGAGAGCAACATGGATATGAGGTCAAGCTAAAGTAGAGGATATTCTAACATGTAAGAAAAATAAATTGACATGGGAAGGACATATAATGAGAATGAGAGATAACAGATGGACAATAAGAATAAGAGAATGGATCCCTAAAGATTGCAAAATAACCAGGGAAAGGAAGTGAAGACGATGGATTAATGAACTAAGAAAATTTGCTCTTATAAACTGGCAAAGAAAGACGATGAACAAGCGAAATTGGAAGAACATGCCTGAGGCCTTTATTCTGCAGTGGGCTAGTAGTAGCTGATGATGATGATTATGATATATATATATATATATATATATATATATATATATATATATATATATATATATATATATATATATATATATAAATAAATAAATAAATATATATATATATATATATATATATATATATATATATCAAAGCTGGTCTATCATGAGAGTAGATTATTTGGTTCACGTATTTCATTTGCGTATTTAAGAGGTGTATAGCCAGCTCGTAAGGTGGGTTCCACTCACGTAGGATTATGTAAATGTATGTAAATTACATAAGACTATCGTCATTCCTTTAGTTGTATTTTAATTCAGTTCTCTATAATAATTCACATATCTTATTAAAATTCTTATTTCATGTAGTTTTGTTACGAAGTCTTATGTAACCTTGTTAAAAGGTATGTATGACACACACGGTAAGGATTTTGTCATATTTCCACGTGGTTGAAAAATGCATGAAGATTCTAGACTAAAGATTATTCTTTTTTTTTTTTAAGTTATGAGAGGAGGTGGGTGGAATTAGCTGAGAGCGTTACCTCGTCAAGCAATAACAGTACTCTACTTCCATACTGCCAAGTTGGCAAACTGACATTGTGAGAACCCGCCAAGACCATGTGCACACGCATCGAATGCATTGCTGGAATGAACTTTAAGTTTCTATGATGAATTTGGATGATATATATATAGGACTGACTTATGCTTAGGAACCAGAGAGATCCAGCCTGACCCCCTGAAAGAGCCAACGTCCACCCGTCCTCTCTTCAGCAGCTATCCAACCAATATGTTTTTCTTCTCCAACGTGCATAGTGTTTTCTCTCAAACGTGCATAGGGTTTTCTCTCAGATGTGAGTAGTGTTTGTTCAAACATTAGAATTTCTGTGGTTGAAGTTGTAAGAAGTGCCGTGCATATGTGAGTACAGTTATATAGTAAAAATTAATTAGTTTTTGTGACTGGCCCTGTGTGACTAGTTTAAAAAGTGAAGTGTACTTATTTTTGCTTAACCGTTCGGTAACATTGTGTGAGCCCCAAAGGATGTAAAAGTAACAGTTACGTATATATAAGAGTAATTTTTATTTAATTTCTATAGCTTAAAGTGTCAACTTTTTTCATTAATTGTCAAAATTAAACATTTTCATAAATTAATTTCTAGTGAAACAAGTGACTGTATACATTTTTTGAATTGTCAGTTTGTCTTAGTCGAAGGTCTAGTTCAGATTTTAATTTCGAGTGATTTATTTTTGGCATTATTTTTTTAATTATTATTTTTTTCTAGAATATATATATATATATATATATATATATATATATATATATTTAAAGTGAGTATTATTTCTATCATCAATACTTATTTCACTGCTTTACTTGTATCCCCTGACTAAGAACCGAAGTAAGAGGTTGATTTAAGAATAGTACCCTTTAAATGTAAAGTAATCAGCCAATTTTTGTTTTGAGTGTAACGTAAAGAGACCTTTAGATATTGAGTGTTCATATATATTATCGTCTGGGAGTTAGGTATTATTCTCAGAGCTCAAAGGTTTTCTCTTGTGTATCAGATTATGTAACATAAAGCAGATGGGTTTTGGAACTCTGAAATTTACGTAATTCGCTAGTCGTAATAATGTATATATATATATATATATATATATATATAAAAAGATATATATATATATATATATATATATATATATATATACATATATATATATAAAGATATATATGTATATATATACATATATATATATAAATATATATATATATACATAAACGCACACAAACGCGCGCGCACACACACACACACACACACACACACATATATATATATATATATATATATATATATATATATATATATATATATATATATATATGTATGTATATAGTACCCTGGCTTACAAATTTAATTAATTCTGGGGGTGAGCTCACGAGCTAAAATGCTCGTATCCTATAACTATTTTATTTGTAGAAAATTAATTAAATTAGCTCGATGCATTCCATACGTCCACAAATACACTTATACACTCATTTTCGAAGGTTTGTAATACTAATTATAGAACAATTTATAACTGATAACATCAGAAAGGAATACAGATAAAGAAATAAAAATAAAAATATCGAAATATTGACAAACTAATTCACACTATACATTTGGAAGAGCTTTGGCCGGTGAGAGGAAGACGAGAGAGGAGCAGGAGGAGAAGGAGGTGTTTACTGATTGGAGGGAGAATCTCCCTCCATGAGAACTTCTGGTAAAATATCAGGAGTTCTTTCCCTTGAACAAGGTCCCCTATCACTAAATAAATAGCTTGATCAATGCTTTCTGGACACTTGGTCGTATTTTTTTACACTTTTACTTTTAACTTTTACAAGGAAACTATTTAGAAATGACTACTTTTGTCTTTTCTTTAAATTGGAATGAAAATATGAATATGACATCCCAGAGCCAATAAATATATTCGCTGCTTGGTCTTCCAAAGCCTTGTCTAAGCATTGTGTTTCTACAACATTTTGTATTATTTCCCATATTTTGAAAACCTTATTTTCACTTAAGGTGAGAGGTTTGTCACTCTGTCCCTCCTCATCATCAAGGAGTCTCCTCAACAACCTTTTGTTTATGTTCCTTAAGCAACTCCATTAGTTCCTTGGTCATCAGTTGATTCATTATGTTCCTCGAGAAGATCGTTGGTTTCATCATTGTCCTCCTCCAGCACCATCATCTTTCCAAGGGACGCAATTTCATGATCATCTGCCTCATGCAAGTGTTAAAATCCCTCAAAATCCTGTTCAGAAATGCATTCAGGGTACTGTTTTCATCAAAGCAAAATTGAAGGTCCTGTTGGTGACCCCTTCCCAGGCTTTGCCAATTACTTTGAGGTATTTGACTAGGTGGAAATGTTCTTTTCTAAGCTCTCTGGGG
>NC_090725.1:155821025-155923525 GCF_036898095.1 Palaemon carinicauda | reverse complement strand
ATATATATATTATTATTATTATTATTATTATCATTATTATTATTATTATCATTATTATTATTATTATTATTAACATTATTATTATTACTAGCCAAGCTACAACCCTAGTTGGAAAAGTAAGATGCTATAAGCCCAAGGGCTCCGATAGGGAAAATAGCCCAGTGAGGAAAGGAAATAAGAAAATAAATAAAAGATGAGAACAAATTAACAATAAATCATTCTAAAAACAGTAACAACGTCAAAACAGGTATGTCATATATAAACTATAAAAAGACTTATGTCAGCCTGTTCAACATGAAAGCATTTGCTGCAACTTTGAACTTTTGAAGATCTACTGATTCAACTACCCGATTAGGGAGATCATTCCACAACTTGGTCACAGCTGGAATAAAACTTCTAGAATACCGGGTAGTATTGAGCCTACACATACGCATATGTATATATATATATATATATATATATATATATATATATGTATGTATACATATATATATATATATATATATATATATATGTATATATATAGCCTACAGTATATATATATATATATATATATATATATATATATATATATATATATATATATATATATGTATATATATATGTGTGTGTGTGTGTGTAAAATCTCATTCATCCATTACATTTTTTATCAAGAGTATCTCTTACACAATAGACTTATGAAAAGTGTTTTTTTTCCTTGTATTTCCATGTTTATACTTTACAATTACTATATGCACAGGAATTACAGGAATTAATGCATTTTGCATAGCTCACTATACATTTTAAATTTTTATATCTGCAATTCTTCTTATTCTGTAATTACGTATAATTATAATATACCCTATTTCTATGCATTTCTGTTTTCCTTTGATGCAATATAACAGAATCACAGATACCTGTACAATGCCAGAATATCCACCGCTGATCTCAGAATATGCCGAAATACCCTCCTGATGTGGCTTTAGAATGCTTCTGAAATTGGCATGTATACGCTCGATCAGATAGCCTAGTGCCCTCCCATACTCAGCTGTGCCCCCTATACTCAATTTTTTTTAATGAGGCGCATTTGCACCGACTCAGAGCGGTGCCCTTTTAGCTCGGAAAAGTTTCTTGCTCTCTGATCGGTTAGAATTATCTTGTCCAACCAATCAGCGATCAGGAAACTTTTCCGAGCTAAAATGGCACCCTTGCGAGTCGGTGCAAATCTGCCTCATTAAAAAGAATTGACTATAGGTGCCCACCCACTGACAAACTTCTAACTACACCACTGCTGAGTGATACACCAGGAAAGGTTAGATTTAGCAACTCATTCTGGCATTATTTCAGATCTGCAGAGTTGAATGTCTTTCGTGGGATTGTGACCGAGAATTTCTTTTTCTTCTGCTGTAATGAAGGTCCTTCTGGGCATCTACTTCCAAAAATGACTGGTCTTGTCGCAATTAAATGCTTATTGCGTCAAGTAAGACAGAGAATCCATAAGCCTTTTAAATTCTGAAACAAATGCCTTTGCTGCCTTGACATCAGCGCTCACAGCCTCACTATGTTACGCAACACTATGGATGCCAGTACTTCTCTTGAATTAATCTTTTTCTTTTTTTCAACTGACGTACCTAGCTCATTTTTTACAAGTTCAGCATACAATAGCTTTGCTTTTTCACAAAAAAAAAAAAAAAAATCAGCAATTGTATCTTCTGCTAACTGCTTCTCATTAAGCAAGGGTTTCAAGAGCAGGTGGCATCGTTTCGTCAATGTCAGCACTCCTTTCGCAAGAAGAGTTGATTTGACATTTTTTCTTAATTGTACAAATCATGGATGATGTATGATTGACATTTTTGCCAGTAATCTGCCATGTTCCGGATATTGTACATTTAGCTTTATGATGAACCATAGAGGTCACAATTCAACAAAGAAAACACGGTCACAACTAAAAAAGAAAAAAAAAAGAAAATAAAAAAAAAAGTTTAAAGCATCCTTATACGATACTGTATTATACTGTCACAACTGCTGCTTAGAGTGTGAAAGAGCTAGTCTTAACAAGAATAGGGGAATGTGAGTTAATGAAAAATCATTTGGCGTAGAAATTATGTGAACACGGCATAAATACTACATGGGTGGTGTATGGTCACTGTTTAACTTCTTTCTGTACATTACATGCAAACCTCGTTACTTGAGCTAACTTGTCCACAACAAAATCCCATGCTTTTCTCGTGCTGATGCAATGTTTGTCATGTAAAATTGTATGATCATATCCCAATTTGCTCATAATCAAAATATCAAAATAAACCAAAGTACCACTGTATATAAACATACAAACACGCATAAATATGTGAAAAGGTGGTGGCCAATCACAGTGCTTGAGGGTGAAGCATGTTAATTAACTTTAGCTACACCCAGTCGCTTCCAGTCCTACATTTTGAGTCGTATGAGAGATGGAAGCATGTTAAATCTTGTAGTTGTAACCCTACACAATATGAATGGCTACTATTTCTTAAACTTCTCTCGACATTGACAGGAATTGACATTGCCAGTTTGGAAATATAGCTCCTAAATTGGAAATATATTAGGATAATAATAAGGGAATTTAAAGTTCTTTGACACAACATACATTGCTGTAACGCTATTTCCCGTAAGAGAAAAAACAAATAAAAAAGAAATTCCAGAAAAAAAGACACTCCGCCCACCAAAATTCACTGAACTTGAAGTGTATGATTAATTTACTGCAGTTTCCGTAATAGTTTACCTGCGTTAGGATATTTCTTTTCACAGTATGGTTTGATATCCTTTATTGATTTTACATAGCAACAGGATGTCAAGAGAAAATGTTAGTGTTCAAAAGGCACGATGTACTTTGCGTTGCATTGGAAACTGTGTTGGCCTATTTCAACACACGGTAAACAGCTTCATTAATCTGACACTTTCTAATTGCTCATGGGCAGTCGTTTGGACAGAAACCAGCCTTGCAGACATTGTCTTTCCAGTCGCAAATGAGGTTGGTGGGACTGAAGAGGGTGCCAGCATCACACTTCCTCTCGTATTCCTCCCATCCCTGTTCGCCCTGCAAAGGAGACAGAAGTTTTGAAGGTGTTTATGTAAGCCTCTTATATCTTGAAAACACTATATTTGATCTCTATTAGGATTTATTGTCATTAATGTTGAGAATTTTATAATGAACTCAAGTGAACACAATTTCTCGCAACACTACTGAGGGATGAGGAATGTTTCAAAGTTGTATGCCTACAGTTACTTTAGTGGCCATTGTGTTTAAAAGGACACAATGGGCTTGCAAATATATACGATTACAATTTCAGATCTAAAGGTTTCTACATTTATATTTCAAAGGTTTAAAGGCTTCATTTGCTGTATTAAAACATATGTAATTGTTACACTTCTATTCAAACCATCTTTTGCTCCAGATTATGTATTTGGGAAGACGGAGACCTGTTTTAAGATTAGTGCATCACTTTGAGATTATCAAAATTTGTATAATTCAAATCTTACCATATTGCAGAACCAGTAATGGGTGCAGTCGTTGGGGTCAGGGTTTGGTCCTGCCTGCTTGCAGTGTGCAGCTGGGTCGGGGGAAGTTCTGAATGGGTCCTAGAAATATTCAAGCATAGAGTGTCATTTTGGTACTTATTACCTCCAAAATGATAGGGAAACGTCTTAGAAAAAGATGACTAACAACTAAAAGGAAAATGAATTTCTCGTGTAACTTTATTAACTAATATAGAAGGTTTTTGAAATATGAGTAACTAAAACAAAATATATAAACTGTATGAGTATGATTCCTTACCCAAGTGGTAGGTGGCAGAGTGGAAGGCTTAGTATAGACTCCTCCGCTCAAGACTTCCATCATGGTGGTCAGAAGAGGGAATTTCATGCCATGACACTTGCCATGGAAGTCGTCAGTCTCAACACTCCAGACCATACAACCGGCCAAGCCTTTGTCTAATGTGTATTGTGCCTACAAGGTTCAGATGAACGGTAATTAAGATTCTTTTATTGGTGGAAGAATAGATAATCACTTTATGCCTGAGCATTAATGAAAGTTATTAATTTCTATAGAAAAAAATGAGATAAAGCTAAATACTGGTTCAAGATGTTTACTTGACACTCGGATGAAATGAAAACCTACAGATTATTATAAGAAATATATTACAATAATAGATAGGAAAAAATATCAAAAACATTTTCATTCGAAAGAGAAAATATATCTTTATAGCAACAAAATCAAGATCATTTTCTTACTCTGGAGTCCCATTAAAATAACAGTACGGATTAGGAAAGAAGGACTCAAAATAGGTTTTCAGTATTTGCAACCAAGTAGCCTAGTAAGATTTGAATTGGATTACCTTGATAGCAACGGAATCAGGGTCTTCGTATCCAACCCACAGATAGTTATTGGGGATATAGTAGGCATAAGGTTCATTCATGGCTGGATCATGTACCACTGTCCAATCCTCAGTCATTTGGTACTCGCAGATCTTGGGAGTAAATGAAAATACATCAAGCTAAAACATACCAAAGCCTTTGTGTACAAAAAGAAAAAAAACCCGCTCATATAGTAAACCAATGAGTTTAATTGCATGAAATGGTTTCATTGATTAAGACTATTTCTCGCGTAAGGAATATGATTAAAAAAACAAAAAGTTCACATCAGGTGCTTATGATCTGATGACTGACTGTTTAGTGCTGCCATATATAACCATCCATTATATTGAATAGCCTTTTATTATAAGAAATTCACACTATACAACGCCAGTGACTTACTTCATTGTATCCGAGGTATCCAGGCTCTCTTGTGTAAGGTCCTGCAGCGCCAGGTTGGGTGGCAGGGGCGTAGATTCCGGTGTTAGTTTCATCCTTGATCCTGAAGGTACGGCCGTACAGAGGTACACCCATAACGAGCTTCTCCTTAGGGGCTCCCTTTTCAATCCAGTAGTTCACAGCAAAGTCCTGCAGGATATTTTGTGTTCATCACTCGGTCTAAATCACGGAATGGATTTTGTTTTGAGGGATGAAAATAGTTATCTTTGCTTATTTTCTTAGTTGCAAGGAATTGTTTAATAATGGGTAGAACTTCTCGCAACTTTAGGTATATAGGTATTTCAGTTTGGTGGCGATTGTAAGCCGAAAGCCTTAATTTCTTTTCAAGTGGCATACTTCAAAATCCATTACCTGGTTGAGCCAAAGAGTATCTCCGGTGTCCTCAGGGTGAGCGTAGAGAATAGAATGATGATGAGCATAAGGTTCCCAGCTTCCGTGCAGGTCGTAGGTCATGAGGTGAAGGATGTCGATGTATTTGGACAACTCGGGGATGTTGTAGGCTGGATCGATGGTGGCCTTGCCAGCAGACACTGCAGCTGTGAGGATCATGCCCTCGGCGTGAAGGGCTTCGTACAGCTCTTTCATCAGGCTGATGTAATTAACCTGGAATCAAGAGGCGGAAAATATTCTTATAGGATGCACTGTTAGCATAGCTGTTTAAGCTGTCAACATATCGTGAATTTCCTACCTTGAAAGAACAGTCTTCCTCTTAAGGAAATACCCTGTCGTCATCGTATCATTAGACTTTTTAAAACGAAATATCATCACAAGGGTAACTCACATAATCCTCGGGACTTCCACCTCTCTGTGTAGGATATTCCCAATCCATGTCCAGACCATGGAAGTTGTGTTCCTTTAGGAGAACCAGAACAGAGTCGACGAAAATTTTTCTGGATGCCGCAGATGCTGCCATCTTGAAATAGAGACAGGAAAATGAGGTTGGTTATCCCTTACTCGGCAGTTGAAAGATAAAATCATGGGGAACAATTTCCCTTGACGACACCCTTCTCAGGGAAAACGTACGCCTAGTTGTAATAAAAAAAAGTTGATAATGTATAGCAGTATGCAAATAGAAGGCTCAAAATAACTAAATTAGTTCAGGAGGATACAAATAGGAATGTAGTCGATGTACGTTAGATCTACCTATACCTAGAAAATACACCTGCCTATGATTTTGATTATTTGTGTTGATAAGGTGTACGAAATATTTAAGCCTAAAAGCACCTTAATTCGCATCGCTCATTTCGTACAGTGTTTCAGAGTTTGAAGACGACAAATACCACCCTCTCCCTCTTCAACTTACGTTGGAATATTTGGTTGAACCCTCATTCCATCCTCCAATACCCAGAGTGGTCTTTAGTTTGGGATTTCTTCTGGTGAGGTTGGTGAAGCGATCGAAACCGCATTTGCCGTAGTCTTCGCAGAGGTCATTGTAGGGATCCAGTACCTGATTGGCAAGGAGAAGATGAATTAGTAAAGAACACCCAAAGGTTTATGAGAAATTGTTGTATGGTGATTTTTAACTTTATAAACAAAAATTTCTTTTGCAACTGTCTGTATTTGAACAGAAACACAAGGTATCCAAACATGCACACACACACACACACACACACACACACACACACACACATATATATATATATATATATATATATATATATATATATATATATATATATATATATATAATCAATTTGGTCTTAAGTATAAAGATATATTCAACATTCCAAAAGTGAAAGTTTTCTTTTAGCAACTAAACCAAAGTTTGTATATTGGAAGCGTCTACCATCATCTACCCGTGTAAGTTATTTATGGGTGTGAGTACAAGTGTTATGTTGGCCAATCCTCGTGTTGATGTAAAGTAGACAGAAGGGTTTAGTGCCCAATGATTGTAAACAAAGCAGGTACCGTACATTTTTTACCTTTCGACTAGGTTCCATTTTTTGTTTATCAACGATTTGGCCGATTCCATTCCTCTGATAGGCAATCACAACTGAATTTTCGAAGCTTTAATGGAGGCTGTTAAACTATCCTCCTATGTTAGATCGACTAAAAAGCTAGGCCAATTTTTTCTAAATAATATGGTATTTAGCTGATGTGTTTATTATAGTTGTATTTTCAAGACTACTTTTACGAATTTGATTATCTATTGTTGTCGTTCTAGTATTTTTAGCTGTTTACATAACACGAGTTATGGTGATACAAGAATTATGAGCTCCGAAGTTTGATAGTCATCAGTAATTAAACGATATTCTCAAATTTCGTCACGATAAGATTGAGACTAATTTGATATTAAATGTTTTAACGGTGACAGAATCTATATGTTGTGCATTTCCTCTTGACTGATTTTCAAACTGAATTTCCTTCCCGCCTATTTTCACCATTTGTAACACGGATCTTGACAACAATTCCTGATCCATGTATTACTTGTTTCATAAACAATATCAGGAATTTTAACTTTAGAGTAATTGACAAATCGTCACACCGCAAAGGTAGACTAGTCGATTTAGTTAACATTATTATTTACTAGTATTAAAAACACAAATCTGTTAAACGAAAATTTAATAGGCTACCGTTGACTATTTCTGCAGGGAGTCGTCGAAGCCTTTGCACAACGAGAAGCTTGACTCATAGTCATGCTCATAACTAGTCACAATTGTCATGCATCCATTAGTTCAGAACCACGAGGAAAGGTTTTACCAATGATTACATCGAGTAAACACTGATGAAAAAACAAGATAGTCTCAGCAACAATATAATACATTTTTTCCCAAAATTTTCTAAATAAATTCGGAAAGAAAAGATTGCTAAATGTCTTGAAAACTAAAAAAGGCAATAAAGTAACACCTACATATTTCTAGCTACAAATAAATCCATTATTAGTTAATCTTTTTTTCCGTGGTTATATAGATATTTGAAGATCTAAACTATTTTTTTTTTCTGTCAAATTCCATTTTGTAGCTATACGTTAGGAGAAAGTTTTTGAGTCTGTCAAAACTTCAGCAGTAATAAAAGTCCTTAAAAGACAAGGAATAGAGGAATCTTATGTTAGAACACTTGAAAATATCTATACGGGAAGTACAGCAATCCTAAATATACATAAAGACCGGGAGACAATTCCAATTGAGAAAGGAGTTAGAGAGGGAGACGTAACTTATTCACAGCATGTCCAGAAGAAGATTTTAAGAATTTAGAATGGGAAAATGTAGGAATTAACATCATTGAGGAATACCTCAACAACTTAAGATTTGCAGATGACATAGTTCAGTTTAAATCATGGGAGGAATTGCAAAAGATAATAGAAGATTTAAATAAAGTAAGCAGAAATGTAAGACTGTAAATTGATATGAGGAAAGCTAAGGAAATGTTCAATGAAAATGCAGAAAGGGTTATGGACGAATATCTATAGATTGTTAATGAATATACGTCGTTTTCCCAGGCCATGAGACATTTTGGTAAACAAAATTAAATTATGAAAATTCTTTGTTTGTCAGCGATTGTTCTGAGCCTCGATTTCAACTGTTCAAAATCTTCCTCTTCCAATTCTATCTCAAGTTCATTACTCAATGCTACCAAATTCCTCGATGTGTTTGACTAGCTCTTCAAAACCTTTAAAATCCTGCACAAATCGAGGGCAGAGTTTTTTTTTTTTTTTAATATAGCGTCCATCACTATTTGAGTAATTTCTGCCCTAGAAGTTTAGCCCTGCTTGATAAATATTGTATCCCTTCCAAAAATCTCAAATATTCTTCCCGTACACTGCCGAAATAGCATTAATTGTCAGACACGAGGTACGCCGTAAATAGTAAGCTGCTGTTTGCAGAGCGCTATAATGGCTATGTCCATGGGTTGTATAAGAGAGGTAGTATTTGGTGGAAAGAAAATATCTTTAACACTCGGATCCCTGTTGTTCAGGTGCCTGGGATGTCTGGGCGTTATCAAGGATCAACATAGCCTTGAAACCCCTGTAATACTCCTTACTGCTGGTATAATATGGCTTTTGAAATGTTCTCCAAAAATGGCAATGGTGACCCATGCCTTGGGATTAGCCATCAATATAGCAGGAAACGTGGACTTCAAGATGTTCTTGATGGACCGGGTTTAAGGGAATGGTAGAATCATAAAGTCTCAAGTTTAAAATTGCCAGTAATGTTACCCCTTAACATTAATGTTAGCCCATCTTTGGCTACATAGTACAAAGGCATAGTTTTCTCTCCCTTAGAAATAAATGACTAATCGGGCATTCTCTTCCAAATTAGCTTTGTTTCGTCGGCTTTTCATCTACATTTTTTTTCCAGAGATAAAGGAAATTCTTCAGCTGCAACCTTTTCAGCATCAGCTGCTGCTACTTTGAATATTAATATTTTTGTAAATTATAGCTTCTTGAACCAATTAAACCATCCTGGGGTTATAGATTCCAATGGCCCGGTGTGCTCTAGACTGGGTGCTTGCTAAGATAAAGAATTGTAGCTCCTTTTGAGTGTCCACGAGATATCCCTTGCAACCACCGTCGTTAGGATAAAGGGAGCCTTGTCGCTGCTACAGTTGAGATTCCTCCTCCTCTGGATACACGAGGGGAGGGGGGGGGAGATGTTCACAGAAGACGGGCCATATGAATCTGCGAGATATTTGACATAGTTCAACGTTCCATGCGCACTATTCATCTAGAGTAGAAGTTTGAAGAATGGAGGTCGTTCATCTCTCCCCAAGCAAGAAAACCAACATGCGTCTTATAGGCCTATACAGTCTTGAGGTACCATTTTGGGATCAGAAAATGTCTTGTAGGGTGTCTATATAAAACACAAGGATCAATTTTTGTGGCTGCAGGGGAATATTTATAAAAATAAAACCTAATTGTTTGTCTTATACAATAACTGATTTAACAGAAAAATCGGTAAAGGCAGTGCATGAAAGACAAACTTGAACGTTATGCAGAAAGATGTAAATATCATAAATTCTAACGTATAATTTGCAGCCAAGAGCAGAAAAATTATTTACCCTAGAATACGCTGAATAAGGAAATATTCATGCCGATTGCTAATTACTCCAGAAGTGTACCTGTTGTGACGTCACAAACAGGGATTTCGATAGATAGCATAGAAAACGGAGAGGGCGACTCAAGTAAATCGTGCACAACACACTGAGATACCAAACCATTCTTCATCGCTCAAGGGGTGTACTTGTGAAGCGGCTACTTTCCTCTTGGTACGGGTAGAAGAGGCGTTTTAGCTATGACAAACTGCTCTTCTAGGAGAGGGACACTCCAAAATTAAACCATTATTCTCTAGTCTTGGGTAGTCCATAGCCTCTGTACTGTGTCCTTCCACTGTCTTGGATTAGAGTTCTCTTGTATGGGGATATACGCGGGCACATTATTCTATCTCATATCTCTTTCTCTTGTTTTTAAGTTTTAAGTTTTAAGATCTATTTTTATGTTACTGTTCTTATTTCTTTTTATTGTTCTTTACTTCTCTTACAGTTCATTTATTTCCTTTTCTTTTATTCATTTCTTTTTCTTTCCTCTCCTCACTGGGCTACTTTTCCCTGTTGGAGCTTTTGGGCTTATAGCATCTTGTTTTTCCAACTAGGGTTGTAGCTTGACTTCTAATAATAATAATAATAATAATAATAATAATAATAATAATAATAATAATACTGCTAACAACCATTTACGAAGTAACTGTTTGACTTTAAAAAGTAACAAAGCCGAAATAAAATTTCTATCATAGACGAATAAAAATAAAGCCAATTATGTTCAGGCTGGATGTGGTAACCAGCCAACATCGAGAGGAGTCCCGAGTGCTGTCGCTTTCATAGTGATGGTTTTGCTGACTGGAACGGGGCTTGGCACCCTGATAAGTGTTCCATTGTTTGGATCGGGATAAAGTTACACGCTATCACCTGCACGATACTGACTGTATGTCTTTGAGAGTCAATATAGCCTACAGTTGTTAGACGTAGCTTAGTGCATGTTTTCCTTCAAAGTAATTATATCATCTGTTTAACGCTATATAAGACTAATATTTTCTTAATTAATGTACACTGTCATCATTATCTTCTCCTACACCTACTGACGTAAAGAGCCTCTGTTATATTTCGCTACTCGTCTCTATCGTAGGCTTTTAAATCAATGCTTCTCCATGCATCATCTCCTACTTCACGCTTCACAGTCCTCAGCCATGTAGGCCTGGGTCTTACAACTCTTCTAGTGCCTTGTGGAGCCCAGTTGAAAGTTTAGTGAACTAATCTCTCTCGAGGAGTGTAAAGAGCATGTCCAAACCATCTCCATCTACCCGTCAATGATCTCATCCACATATGGCCCTCAAGTAATCTATCTTATAGTTTAATTTCTAATCCTGTCCTGCCATTTAACTCACAATATTCTTCTGAGGATTTTGTTCTCAAATCTACAAAATCAACTAGATATTGTTGCATTGTCATACCACGATTCATCTACATACAGTAACAACGATTTCACTAAACTAATATATATCCTTATTTTTATATGTAATTTCAGGCGATTTGATTTCCATATTTTACTTAACTTACCTATTGTCTGATTTCTTTTTTTTTATCTTTCATTAAACTCCAATTCTAAAGACCCTGTATTAGAGATCATAGTTCCTAAATATTTAAATGATTCCACTTCATTAATCCTTTCTCCTTCCACGATATCTTCCATTGCATATTTCACTCTCATCCTCTCTGTCTTTCTTCTATTTATCTTGAGTCCACCCTTATGTGATATTTCATGCATTATGATAAGCAAGCTTTGCAAGTCCTGTGATGTTCTGCTAATAAGGACAGCGTCATCACCATACTCTATGTTAGTTAATTTCCTGTTACCAATCCAGTCCAATCCTTCTCTACCATCCCCAACGGTTCTATGCATTACAAAATCCATGAGGAGGACAAACAACATAGGTGACAACACATTCCCTTGGAGGTCTCCACTGTTCACTGGAAATTCATTTGATAGGACTCCACTAACATTAACTTTGCACTTGCTATGCTCATGAACAGACTTAATCAAATTTACATATTTAAGCGGAACTCCATAATAACGCAGGGCTCTCCCCAAACTTGGCCGATGCACACTATCAAAGGCTTTTTCATAGTCCACAAATGTCATCAAAATTGGATTTCTATATTCTACATATTACTGTACAACATGTCTTAAAAGGAAAATCTGGTCAGTAAAACTTCTACCTTTTTGAAATCGTGCTTTTTATTCTCTCAGCTTTTCATCAATCTTTATCTCTACTCTCTTTAGAATGATCATAATATATATTTATATGACAATTGACGTAATTATGATGCCTCTGTAATTATTGCAGTCAGTCAGATCTCTTTTTTTTTACCATGTTCACCAACACTCCTAGCTCCCATTCATCAGGCTTTGCCTCTTCACACCCCATTCTACGAAATAATCTTGAAAGTATTCTGGGAGTCGCTTCATTTTTGGCCAATATCATCTCAGCAATTATTCCATCGTATCCAGGAGTTTCCCATTTATTTAGTTTTTTAATGACAGCTTCGACTTCAAACACACTAAATTCATTCATGGGCACATCAAGGTCATCCTCAGTTTCAGGTATATCATTCAAATTATTCCCTTCGTATCTCCTATTCATGACCTCACTAAAGTGTTTCATTAAGCATTGCCATTCTTCATCTTCTGTTGTTATAACAGATCCATCTCTCTTTTTGATAGGCATATGCTTCTTCTTTGCCCCTGTAGGAATTTCATAAATAATTCTCTGAACAGTTCTTACACCATAGCCACTTCCTGAATTCATAGCTTTGTCAGCCTCATCTGTTTTCCTGTCTACTGTAAGTATTCTCATCAGTCATTCTTGGCTTTTCTATTGACTTCACTATCAATACTGGAATACTTAGCATTCTCTACCTTGTAATTATTATTACTTCCTCGAAAACTTTTAACAATCAATTTCTGTCTATGTCTGCTTTTTATATTATCTGAAGTATCATTTGATATCCATGATTTTCTCTTTGTAAATACATGTCACAAAACTTCACTACCAACTGACTGTTATATATTCTTGATATCACACCATTCTTCATTAATTGTCTGCTTTTCGCCTCTTAAGTCTCTAAGACTGCAAATTGATTCCTACATTCAATTGCAAATGTTTCTCTCTGCTCTTCTTCTAGAAGCTTTGTTGTATAAACCTAGGCATTCTATCTATATTTCTGTTGGGTGCTTTCAGTTTTGATTTCAATGATTTCAATGTGGCAATGAGGAGCTGGTGATCACTACTAATGTGTGCACATCTATAGCTTCTTGCATTTCTCAGACTCCTTCTCTCTTTATTAATGGCTATGTGATCTAATTGATTTTTGTAATTGCCACATGGAGAATCCCATGTATATTTATTGATGTCCTTGTGCTGAAAAAAAGAGTACCTCCAATGACAAGATTGTTTGTTGAGCAAAAACTTATGAAATGTGCTCCATTTTCATTTGCAACTTCACCAAGACCCTCAACACCCATCACATTCTCTATACCTTGATTATTCCTTCCAAATTTAGCATTGAAGTCACCAATTACAATTTTCCTATCTCTCTCTGGGATCTCAGCTATTACACTCTGCAGTTCTTCATAGTATTCATCTTTCCTTTTTTCAGGGGAATCATTTGTTGGGGCATAGTAAACTATAATACTCATATTGCACTGTTTTGAATTAAACTTTGCAAGTAGCAATCTACTATTCACAGCTCTGCATTCCATTAATGGATTTTCTGCTCTTGGTGTCATCGTCATTCCTACCCCTTTTCTTCCAACTCCATCTTTTCTTCCTGAGTAGATATTTATATATTGCCTAGGTCTAAGATTTTTTTACCAATCCCTTTACAATGTGTTTCACTTGGGGCAAAGATATCCAAACTATATTTCATAAATTCACTCTTCACTTACTGTAACTTCCCAATCTGATTCATCGTTCCAACATTCTAATTCCCATTCTTAAATTTTTCTATTGTATTTATAAACCAGGAGATTCTTAACATCCTGCTACGCCTGGGATTGGGAGCCATTCTGTCATCCTCACTTTCCATAGACTGACTAAATCCATTGAGGATTCATTGACTAAATTCATCAAAGGATAGCCAGTTCCTTGTGATGCGCAGTGCCTATCGAAGTAAGGCAAGTGACCCCTGCCGGTCATATTAACTGCAGTAAGATCATCCGCCCCAGGCATCAAGAGTAGAAGCCGATAAGACATCTTGTCTATCGCCTTAAACCCAATCTGTCACCATGCTGCCAGCGACTTCATGGAGATTTAGGGGAGCATTTCCTACACACCCAAAATTCTCCTTACTCCACCAGGTTGCTCATCCGCTTATATAACCGTTGGCAAATATGGATTGCTGAGATATACCCCCTAGCGCAGTTCATATATACTTTACATTTATATTAATCTAATAAACAGAAATATTAATTATTCATTGTTTATTGCAATGGTTCGACGTTGAGACCTACATAAAATCGCGTAAAACATTATAACTGATTCATTTTAGTATTTTACATTCATACATGACCTACGTAAAGTCAGAACTGATGCATGGCAACCCAAATTAAAGGAGGTTATTACTAAACTGTGATTTTGTGTTCAAACTTCGTTAACGAGAAGTGGGAAATGTGGAAACGTCAGCGTTTTTCTTACCCTGATTTTGTTGTTGCTGCCTAGACCGGCAAAAGCGTAGACGAGATGTGTGCAGAGGCTAGGGTCATTGTCCTCTACTGTGAATTTTCCATTTCCCGGTCTGTAGGTTGCCCAGGAACTAAAGTAGCATACCAGTGTGAGCCCCTCTGTTGGTGGGAAATGAACGAAAGAGAAGAAAAGAGAAGGTTACATTGATGCTTTATGCAATTACCAGCGATAATTGTGGTCATCGGACATTGCAATACCTAATCGTAATAAATGGTGAAGAAAAGTAAGAGTTTATAGAAAAAGGAGCTTAAAAGGTAATTAGTTTGTATTACTAGGCCCACCTACAAAATAAATGTGTATTCAAAAGAATTAATTCTTGTTAGATATATATTTAGATATACCAAACACATATAAACTTCGTGCGGAAATGTGATCCTGAAATCCGAAAGGCTATTTATAATTACGGTGACAAAGTTATGTTGCGATGGGGCACATACTGTATATCATATGTGATATGTACCACTCAATCATCTGCTTCCATTGTCAAAAGTATGGACATTTTGAAAAGGGCTGCAAGTTCAACACTGATGGTAAAGTGTGCAGTAAATTTTCACGAAATCATAACAAAAAGGGATGTTACTGCTAAGAAGTAAAGTGTAAAAATTACACCAAGACAAAAACAGTGATCATATAATGAATTCAAGAAATTGCAAAGCTTTAGACATGATATTGACGAGACGAGCAGAAAATACGGATCATGTATGCTAAGAATGTTATAAATTACAGCTATGTAATTATTCAATCTGTTGGTAATAAAACAATTCAAAATTGATAAATGAGAAATGTTTCGAAATATCGATATCTAAAAGTTGGCTTAATAACTTGCCAGGGCAAAGATAGCTGAAATGACCGCCTAGTGTTAGGGAATGGATGGCAATTAAACAGCTAAAACAAAATCAAAATAAAACTGAGTTTGTGGTGGTTGGAAAGAAAAACAACTTAAGAAGCTTGGTTGACATCCAGATAAATGTTGATAACAACCTGGTCTTGATAACTTGGAGTTCGTGACTTGACTTCAATTTGTCTCTCGGTGCTCAAATGAACAATGTAATAAAAATTGTTGGATATCACTTTAGAAATATTGCTTTAGTAAAGAAAGATCTGGATGAATATTCTTTAAAGAAACTTGCGATTAATTGTGCTATTGCCAGGATTTACTACTGTGATTATCTATTACAATCTACTCAAGTACATCTAAAGAAATTACAAAACAAAGGTGCAAGATTGACAAAAGGTGTCCCACCCAAAGAAAAGATTACTCCTGTAGTAACTGAATCATAATGGCATTCTAGTAAACCCAGAATAGGGTTTAAGATATGTGCAATAAGCTATCAAGTAATCAGAACCAGCCTTTTAAATTATCTAAGATCATTCCTATACATCGTGCAGCCAACGCATTGTGTCGATACGAGAATATTTACGGAAAGTTTCAAGTTATTGGAGTCAAAATGTACTTTTACTGTAGGTTTTGGAGCTTTCAGATAAGTGGTCCAAGACTATTTAAAAAGCTTCCACTAGATGTATGAAAGACTGAAGATGTTAAGACTTTCAAGAAGTTGAAGGCATTTTTTTTTTTTCTAAATGCTTTGATAATGTGTATTTTAAGTTAACAAGGAATACGCTGTGTAATACTTTAAATACCTAAGAAAGAATATAGCAAACAGATCTTTTAGGTCCTGTAAGGGACAGTGTTGCCCTGTGTGATAGGATCCGGAAAACAGCCCTTAATTCAAACCAAACCATCCAACCAAACAAATACAGTTGCTCTTGTATGTTAGTTTTGTCATTGAGGCATTCTTGAACTTTTATAATTTCACATATTAAGCCACAGATATTTCTTAACACAAATTTCACTCTTCCTAGGATTATGTATATTCAGTGGGGAATTATATACAATAGGTTTATCTTCCTTGGTCAGGACTCGAACTTAAGATTTTTTCTTTTTTATTTTGATACAGGGAGAGACAGGTGACTTATCCCTTAGACTAATTTGATCTGAATAGAAGTTAAGCGTTTAGAATTAGAGCCAGAGTAGATGCCCTTGTATATGATCCCCCTTTGGATAGAAGTTATTTTCAAGTTAGAGTGAATTTGACATTGAAAGGTAATTGTGGCATAATATTTGGAATAGATATATGCATATGTTGGTATGTATTTATATACATGTATGTGCATGTTTGTGTTTTTGTATGTTGCGTTTGGCAAAGTAAGCGAAGCAAAACTCCATGAATTTTGTGAAACACCTGTGATGACAAAGGGAGCCAAATGACGCGAATCTGTTGACATAGATTTAATATCTTGAAATGATGTGCTTTTTCAACAGATAGTTTCAGTGTATTTTATCTTATCTATCATTCGTTAAAACATAAATTTCATTACTAAAAATGTGTATGTGGCATAATTTTAACCTGAGGTTGCCAGATCTGAGCGTAAGGGTCCTACTCGTTGTACTGGGATTTATGATGTCACGGTCATTGTTACTAAAGGCCACTCGCTATTGATAACTCACTGTGATAACAATGGACAACCCAAGTGACTCCTTTACCCACCACCCAAGCCAAGGAAATTGTTTATAATGCTCTGAAACACTTCTCATTTAAAAAAAAAAAAAAACGAGGAAGTCCTTTAACTGATGTTGTGAAGGTCTGAAGCAACAAACGTATCACAAAAGACTATTCGCTGACTGAACAAGGAAGCAGTAGAGACGGAAATATATTGGAATCTAAAGTGTTCAAAAGAAAAAAAAAGAAAAAAGAAAAAGACAGAAGTGAGGTCAGTGCCTGGCTTTGATGAATTTAATTGAAATGTTCTGCAAAGAACAATTCTTGGTTTCTAAGATAAGAAGGAAATTCCTACTCTTGGCTGAGTGCTGGTAGCAGTGAGAGAAAATGTTGGTTGTAGTGAAAATAGAGAATCTTTTCGAAGGGTGATCAGAAAAATAAGTTTTCTCTATGCAAAAGTAAAAGGTCAACAGTTCTTAATGGAGAAAGATGATGTTCTGTCTTTGCGGACAACTTTTTTTTACAAAAATTAAGAGATGCACAAAATAAAGATTGCCCAATTATATACTTAGACGAAACCTGAGTAAACCAAAACTACAGTGTTGGTAAATACTGGACAGATAGAAGCTTGTTAAAGGCAACACGTTTAAACAACCAACAGGGAAAGGGGGCCACTTTATATTTCGCGTGCAGGCTTGAAACACGATTTTCCTTTGGGCGCACAATTAATAGCACTTGCTACAAACGATGGAGATTATCACCACATGAACGGCAGTATTTGAAAAGTGCTTCGGTGCTCAACTCATTCCTAACATTTCCGCACCGTCTGTTATAGTTAGTGAACCCCCCCCCCCTCACTCTGTAAAATAGACAATCCACCGACGTCATCTAAACAGATACCATTACAGAATGGGTCATCAGAAATAGGGAGAATCCGAAATAACATCTGCTAAAGAGTGAAATGCTAAAAATGGTGAAAAGGCACAATGGATCGTGGAAAATAAGTAGAGTAAGGTCATCAGGTGATTCGTCTTCCACCCTATAACTGTCAGTACTACCCGACTGAACTTACATGGGGCCAAGTGAAGAGCTACATTGCGAGAAGAAATAATTTCACAATAAGAGACTTGAAGGGACTACTGCACGAATCACTGGATACAGTAACAGAAGAAAATTGGAATAAAGCTATTAAACATGCTGAGGCTTTGCAACATGAAGATGCAAAGGAGGGTATTGCCAGGGATAAATTTCTAGACTTACTTATCATTGATGTTGACTCCTCTGATGATGATTTAATAAAACCAATGTGTTTTGTCCAAGAAATGTGTATTTGTATGTGTGTGTGTTTTATTATAAGCATGGTTTACTAATAAAAGGTCTTCATACCTGATTGAAAAACTATATATTAGAATTATGTGTGTGCATGCATAGACTTTGAAGAAAGTTGTTTTTGCTTTCCATCAAAAGATAAGAAGCGTATTAAAAATGCTACGTGTAATACCAGTATTTTCAAACATCTGAAGTAATATCTAACGACTGTTTTAATAAATAGATAGTCAAAATGATAAAATAAACTTTTAAAGATAAATGTTTATGACATCAGTCTGATCATCTAGCAGAGAGAAGAAAATTTGCTTGTGGCTTATGGTGTTAATGATGTGCACTTACCTGCAAGGTAGAGGGATACTCCGAGAAGAGCAAGCGATAGTAGCAACTTCATGGTGAATGGAGCGAAGGCAGCCTGCCTGTGACCAATCAGTTCTTCAATTTCTTATATAAAGCCCAGCCGCCCTCGCACTAGGATAAAAAAATTATCTTGTTTTGTAGTTGCGATAATCGTACGAGAACTTTTGTGACGCAGGTCTATGGTGTGATTCCGCACAGGAGAGCGCGAGTAACTGTTACATTATCCTTTGATGATACTAATTACGATTAGAAAAAAAATACTTCGACAGCTGAGTTAAGATGAAATTGTTTCTTTTTCGTGTTTTTTACTCCTCATGTTCCCGGCGTGTTTTGTTGTTTTGGGTGTGAGTGTAATTGGTGCAGAAGAGGTAAAACAAACTACTGGCATCCAGCATGAATTCAGATTTGGAGGCTCTATTGATTTTAGGGTGAAACTATCGCGTTTCAACTCTTCTCATTGAAATTTTCTTTTTGGCTCTAATTTCATAGAATGCTGTCAATCAACTTATTGGAAAATGATGAATAATATTTTCATACGTTATTTGACTAAACTGTTATCTCTGTAGCCCCTCTGAGAGGTGCAATATGGTATTAGAATACCATCCTAAAAAGATTCATTGAAGAAAACCCTATTTTAATAGCAAAATATAGAATCATCATTGTTCACCAACTGCTCGGATAATTTTATTCGAGTTAAAATGGTTGACAAATGAATGATACAAATAGGTTAAAAATTTAACTCCGTGGAGACATATGGCGAAGGGTTTCTTTAATCCCTCCACACACCCCCATCCCCTTCCAATATGTTAGAAAATACAATGGAAATCTCACCTTGTCAATTGTACCGTAAAATATTTATGCTGGTTCAATGTATCTACGGAAAGTGCAATCCTATTTTTCAACCACTTTCGGAGGTTTCAAATGGAACATTTTATGTTAGTTTAACTTATTCATTTTATGACCTAGATAATCTGCAGTTTTATTTCTAAAAAGTCAAAATGAATTTACGAACGGATTGTGAGAACCAAACTTTAGAACAACGTACTTCTTGAAAACACCTGGTTTCGACCACAAGCATAATACAGCCAGTTTATCCTTTCTCCTTTTTATAGCTGCGATAAACAAAGTAACCTTGTGGACATGTGATGCTTTCTGCATCCAGCGGGAAGACACACAAGAAGCCTCTCCAAAAAATCAACAGCAGTTTGGAAATGGACTTTTAAACAAGCTGCGCCATTTATATTCAGAATGAAATACTTACAGAATGTTTGTACGGATTATTAACTGCACTTTAGAGATTAATAAAATTCTGAAATGTAATGAAGAAAGGACATTTCAAAATGATGATTCGATGGTTTCTTTTGTCAAAATTAAATAAAACAAAACTACATTCAAATGAAAATCAAAAGTCAATAGACTTCTATGACAGGCACTTGAAGCATCAAACGATTAAGGCAATTTCCGTCAGCTTGCGTTTTCTATTTGTACGAATTTGCCATCGTATACAGTACATCAGCAAGAAGTAAAATTAAACTCGCCATTTTGCTAAAAATTCTTTTCGTAAACTAGTAACCTCTTTGGCATGCTGACAAAACTTTTCATCTTATAATGAATTAGCAGAGGGATGGGGGAGGGTTTCATTCCGCCAGTGCATTTATACTGTGCACTGTAGTTACTACCTAAGGTCTTGACTGTAATTTTTTTCTTGTAGTTAAACTCCGTCCCCTCTTCCATCCTTGCATCGTGCAGTCCAACGTCAAGTTTACTGCTTATTGCAACCTCAATATTTACCCCATTTGGACCTGAGTGCTGACACAATGGGATGAGTTCTTCTTCATCATACAGTGAACTAGTTCATTCCCAGTGCACAAGGTTCCCTTGATGTTTCTGCAGATCAAGCAATTCATGGCATTGTGGGACGCTCTTAGAATACTCGATTGGAAGGCGACATTTCTCTTCTTCATGGGCAAATGATTTCCAGTTACGAGTGACTTTTGCGTTACTGTTTTGTAACAGCAGTAGTAGATTTTTTTTTTATTGTATTTTGATAAAAGTTTCAAGTCGTAGACAAATTTTTTAGAGTGAAATTTCGAAAATAATATAATCTGAGGGTTATAAGCGATTCAATTATTATAAAATATTCTCCACAAATGGGCGTTGCAGTGTTTTGCAACTCCAAAAAACGGGAAGGGATTTTTGAGTGATATTTTGCATTTGAATTGGTATCAGTTGTATAAAGGGATTGAGCCTGTTGTTATCTTAAATGGTAATGCGTTCAACGAAATTGTCAAAATGCCAAGTGAACGACAAACCCTGGTTCAATGATGATTGTAGACATATTTATTTTTAGAAACAGGAGCATTATCATCTTTGGAAAAGTAGTAGATCTGATTGAGCTTGGAAAAACTGTAGTCAGCTAAGAGCTGCTACTTGCAATTTGACCATAAAAGGAATCCTTTTTGTCACAACCCGGGGACAGTTCCTCTTTTGCATAAATCAGAAGGATGTGTCACTCACTGAACATAGGTGAACTGCAACACTGTTTACTGAGCTAAACTAACTTGTTTAGTTTTTGGTTCTTCTAAATTAAAACGCTTAATGCATCTTGATGCTTATGAAGGTGTAGAGCCAAATGGCCTTTTCTCTTTTTCTTTAACAAAGACAGTTGATTTCTTAGCCACTAAGCTGACTGTTATATTTTGTGAGTAAGCAAGAAGAAGTTCTTTTATTTTTTCACTTGGAGAATTGGTAATGTTACTCCATTAGGTAAATGTGTTTGTTGTAGCTCTTGTCCTGTTGCTTACCGCCCTATTTCCATGACTCCTATATTATCTTTAATTGACCTCCCAAACCCCAGTGCCTGAATTGTTTGCCCAGTTGCACAAATTCAACCATTGGCAGTGTGCAAAAGGGTCTTTGGAGTATCTTCTGTCACAAGCTGCTTAAATTTTTTTGCTTGCTTCCCTCTTTCATCTTGTTGTCCAGTCTCTTTTAAATGTCATCTTCATAGTGTCTACAAATCAACTTTGGCAAAATGAGAGAGAGAGAGAGAGAGAGAGAGAGAGAGAGAGAGAGAGAGAGAGAGAGAGAGAGAGAGAGAGAGAGAGAGAGAGAGGAGATATGTTGTCGAAAATTAAAAAAAAAAAGGAAAAAAAATCCTAGGACCATCTCTTGCAATAAGGGAGTCCAAAGCATTCAGGGAAAATAAACATGGTATAGGAATCCATAGCTTGGCAATAACGAATAATATCCTGATTTAAACAATGCATAGATTACTTATCATTATAGAATAAGTACTGAAGCGGGTTGATTGTAGTAATGCTGTAAAACAAGACACGACAAAAGCTGAAAGACAAACGAGGGTAACAGTTTGAGAAGACATGGAAATAAAAAGAATCTTTAATTGGAGGTAGTCTGAAATGACATGTTTTCTAAATTTTTCGTTAGGATAAAACATGATTGTGAAGTTTCTTTGAGCTGAAGACAACTCTTCTTCTTTACCGTATTAGTAGGTTATCATAATTTCATATTCATGTGTACTCGTTAAAACACATTTTATAAAACAATCTCGCCCATAGATCACCTGATGAGTCGTGTAACCAAAGCGTTTATTTCGTTTTATCAGCATTAACCAATAATCATGATGTTTTTGTAAGGAGAAAACTTCTTTTTGCTTAAATGTATTTTTGTGATACACCTACGCGAAGAAAGATGCATTAGCTCACACATTGCTAATCGCATCAAAGAGAATGAAGTTTCTTGTTTGTCTGTCACCTGCTATAATTCCCTCCGGTACCTTTAGTTCATCTTGTCATAACTGAATATTTTTTACTTCTTTTTTCTTTGCCATTGGTGTTCCCATGAATAAAGAAGATGAGAAATTATTAAACGAAGTACACATGTACTAATGCATTAGCTTGTGTTCTCTGGCGTAAATATGGGGAAATGCGCAGTATAACTCTTTTGTTTTGATATCCTATAAAAACAAAAGAGATATGATCTATTTCCTCTTACTTCTCTTTTATGATTTGAAAGAAATGGAGTTGTTGGTAGGTATGGAGTTCTAGGAATAAAAATAATCCTATGGACTTATGATTAGAAAGAGGATTGGTTGTTGGAAATGCATAGCTTCAAAAGATTTTGAGCATATATACTTGATAAATAAAAAATGCCAAGGAAAGAACAGATGGAAGAGCAAGATGATGTATGTGATATTGACAAGAGGACGGAGTGGAGATATATCTTAACTTTCTTTGGTTGAAGTGAAAGTAGAGGTAGAGGGGAATATGAAAATTAAGGTTGCAAATGTGATCAAGACCACTAAGTGATTGGCGGATGAAATAGAAAGTTTAGTGAAGAACATTTTCTGGGGTGCAGTTGCATGATTGAAAAGAAGAGGAAGCACATGCAGTCAAGAGTTAAAGAGAAAAAGAAAAAGAGGACACGTAACAAGAACAGGACAGAAGACGATTGATAATTATAAGGGGATTTGAAGGTCATTTTACAAGTAGCTACATGCAGAGAGAACAGTAGGTGACCAAACAAAAGATATAAGTTTTAAAATACTGTCTGGGGTAGTAGGGCTGAATGTTGCAGTACTTAAAGGGGTTACTACAAGGCTAAGGAGGCGTCTGGAAAGGACTGTTGAGAATATAAAAAGGATATCATTTGGTTGAAGATAGTAAAGACTCCATGAGTCAATGGGATTGATAATGAGATACTGCCTTACTGTGGTGATAATGTGAGTAAGAAGTTTACCTAGGTTTGTAAGATATACATGGATGAAGGAAAGATTCCAAATAAATGGGTGATAGGAGTATTTATTCTATTGTAGGGAGGTTAATATAGCTGTGGAAATTATACGGGAAGAATAATACTTAGAATAGCAGGGATGGTATGGTAGGATTTTGATTGGAACAGTGGGACGGATGACAGATGGACAGATAAAGGAAGAAAAATGTAGGTTTAGACAAAGCAGAGAATGCTTGTTACGGAAAATTTTTGATACAAGATTGAGAGTTAAGGGTAAGAGCCAAACATACCATCCTTGGACTTAGGAAAACTTTTGATAAAATCGACATACATATCATGAATATACGCGATAGATTATCAAGAATAATTAGAATAAAAATTATGTAAATAAAGGTATGTGGTATTGGCTGGCGAGTAACTGGATGTGTTCAAGCGCCATAGCTTTTCAATATTTTTATACATGAAGTATTGCGAAAAGTCATAGAAAGGACAATGGTACAGGGATAAGAAATTGGGGTATGGAAGAGTTGGTGTTTGTAGAAGATACTTTACAGGTGAAAAAGTTTGAAATTGTTTACAAGAAAAGAAAATTTGGTAAATTTGAGTGTAAAGGGAAACACGACATGAAGATAGAGTAGTGAAAGCCAGTATGAATGGTTGGACAATGAAAATGTTTGATTCATATAAGTATCTTTAAAGTAAATATGACAGATAATGATAAGGAGAAAGAAGAAACGACCCAGACAATAAGCATAGCAAGAAAGGTAGCAGATACCTGGCGCTCGCCAGACTGGTGATCGAGTCAGGCTCAAACTCGATAGTTTCTTTAGTGTCTGCAAACTCACGATCCTTGTTAGCTAAGAATTGGGGGTTATAGGGACACCAACAGTATGGAGGAGACTATATGTATGACTATGAGTCATCAGCAGCCATTGCCTAGCCCTCCCTGAACCTAACTTGGGTGGAGAGGGGTCTTGGGCACTGATTACATGATTATGTGGCCATTCTCTGGGGCATTGTCCTGCTTGCTAGGGCAATGTCACTGTCCATTGCCTCTACTATTCACGAGTGGCCTTACAACCTTTAAAGAGACTTAGGTTGCACATAGAAGCCAAATTGAGAATAAAGGAAGTGTACTGTGTAACAAAATAAACTTTATGCAATTGAAGTGTGGCTTTTTATTGGAAAGAAAGAATTTAAGCAGTAGAAAAAAAAAACTGTTTACGCAGTTTATATGCTGTAAGAAGAAGTGATAGGAGGAGAAATGCGGCATAGTTGAAAGGTTGGGTCAGAGTATTTTGATGTGGTTCGGGCATGTAGAGGAACGAAAAGACGGAGAACTGTTAGTGCAAAGAATGTTTCCTTTAAGAGAACCCAGTGACAGGGGGGGCGGAGGTTGGCTAGGTTTGGTTGATGGCATGAAAGACGTACAAGGATAGCAAAGTGTGTTTACGAAGGTTTTACAGCCGATGAGCCTTTAGTGAAGGTGTATGAAGAAGCCAATGTTATGGACGTTTTACTGTATGGAAGTTTCATCCATGATTTAGAAGATAAAGGAAGAATATGGTAGTGACTATTGTTTTATTTCAATCTGAAAGGAAATGGATTACTATGAAAAATGAATGAATCATACATACATACAGACATGTATATATATATATATATGTATATATATATATATATATATATATATATATATATATATATATATATAAATATATATGCATGTATATATATATATATATATATATATATATACTTATATATATATATATATATATGTGTGTGTGTGTGTGTATGCATGTATATATATATATATATATATATATATATATATATATATATATAAATATATATATATATATATATATATATATATATATATATATATATATATATATATACACTTCTATATCATCATCATCAGCCGTTACCAGTCCACTACAGAACAAAGGCTTCAGACATGTCGTTCCACTTCCATCTATTTATGGTTTTTCTGTGATAGTCCACATCGGCAAACTTTCTTAGTTCGGCAATCAACCATCTTCTCTTCCTTCCCCTGCATCTTTTACAATCTCCAGGGACCTATTCTGTTATTCTTTTTGTCCATCTTTTATCTGTCATTCTCCTGCCCATGTCCATTTCTTTTTCTTACATGTTGTTAGAATATTCTTTAGTTTAATTTGCTCTTGTATCTGTGTTGTTCTTTTTCTGCTCCTTTGAAGGTAATCATCTATTCCCTAGTTAGCAATTTGGTTTTCGTAAAGGCCTTGGAGCATGTGATGCCCTTCTTGCAATCTCCAATGCTGTACAGAAATCCCTTATTTGCGGTCAGGAAGTTCGTATGATCTATAGTCGAGTAATTTCAAAATAATTTCAGTCCTCTTTTCCCGTAATCTAATCCAGCCTTTGGAAAATGTGTTTCATTATTCATACACAGTTAAAAGAAGCCCTCATAACACGTTCAGCAAGTAGGATAATCAGGCTAAAGGCTAAAACCTCCTTATACACCCTGACGAAATACAACAATAACACGAAAGGTTAATAATAATTATAACAGGAATCCAACATATCAATTCTATCAGTTATTAACAAATATAACAGGTTACAGAAAAGGTAGAGTATGCGGAAAGGGGATTACTGGAGGGATAGGAGGAGGGTCTAGACAGAGGAAGGGAAGGAGTAATATAGGTATTCGAATTGCTTCACCCACTTACCTAGTTCACTTGGTTTGGGCTTTATAATGACGAGAGTAAACACCTTAATTAACGAGATTTGCCAAAGCATTAAAGTATAAAAAATTAGGGGGAGATCTAGAAAGTGCTGTGTCAATGTACTATTCTGATCAAGTAATTAGTATGGGAGATGTTAAAGAAAAAACACTATATTTTGCCAGAAATGCATAGTAAACTATCATACTATAATTAGCTTAATATAAATAAACCTTTTATATCATTCACAACCCAACCAAGTAAAGATAAAATAATATTTACTGATAAATGAATAAAACACTTCCAATAATTGCATAAATCCCAGCATTCAAAACGGCATTCAGCAGTAAAAGTAAAAAAAAAAAAAAATTGCTCACGTCTTCCGCTATCATCCGTAACTATCTAAATATAAAAGTAAGTAAACAAACAAACCTTTAGTTATACCAACAGTCTTACTCACTACTACAAACGTTCATTACGCTAACGACCTCTTTCTCTCACTCGCTCTCCCTCTCTCGCACTTTGCAGGATTTGGCAAACTAAAATAAAACGTCAAGGTGGGGAAAAACTGTTCTTCACAATATCATCCTACCGCCATTTGTTATATTTAGTTCTAAATGCTTGTAAAATTAGCCACTTCCATTGTTCCCTCATTTATACTAAAATTCATCACTCTTTCGTCTTGGTTTCCTTTTTTAATTATCCAAATTAAGTTTTAATTGCTCACAATAGTTTGTAACTTTCTCCTCTTGTAAATAATTTAATTTTTTTTTCACCCAGTTTCTGCAGTTTTTCTACTATATAACCAATCAACACAGTGCCAGTACAAACACCATTCACTCCACGTCCCATTCACTAATGGTTTTCTAATCATGTAACTTTGTACCTACAAACACTGCTCTTTCTCTGGCTTCTTGCAAGACTCATCCATAAAGATATTCAGTATTGAGTCATGGAGACATAATACACCTATATCGTAGACCACTTTACGCATTAAACCAGTCACTCTCCTGCCAGCATGACCTGACACATGTTTCACTTTCATCACTAAAACTATTAATTTCTCAACTTACCATACACTCTCAATATCGTTCACATTTCTTTTCTGCTGATTAAATTATAATTCTTTTATTTTAGATTTATGTATTGCACATAAAGCTTTTCCTTGTACTTCCAAACTATTCATGCAACAGAATCCTTAACAAATACGGGTCGTTGCACTCTCTTCATAATATAAACCCACTCTACTCTTCCCCTATAAATCCTTGTCATCTGCCCTAGTTCCTCAATAAAAAATCTACCATTTACATTCCATGGTATATCATAATAAAACTATCTAATAAAGTCGTCTTTATGACATTGGTCTTTATACATAGGAACATTATAACTTTAGAATCTTTCCTTCGTCTAAACCTTTTCTAAAACTGATCTGCTAATTAGGCACACTATCAACACTGTACTGCAGCATCCCACTTCTAATCCATGAACTCACGTAGTTTTATTCAATATTCTAAGTATTTATGTGGAAGTTTGCTAGCTTCAATCCCTGCTCCATGGACCCATGTATGTTTAAGGCTGTCTAGTTTTCTTGGCAGGTACTGTACCATACAGGTTATTTCTTAGCTTCGCAGATTGAATTTTCAGCGGTATAGCAGACAATATACTGACAGGGTATGAATTCTTATATACTTTGTGTAATTTTATATCCAATATGGTTACAATTTTCACTTTAGTGCAACATTGGTTTCATATGTTTTGTTTTTGGTGATATTTGTGATGTATAAGAGAATTTTATGTAATTCACTGCTACTGTTACATCTGTTATCAATTATGATAGATGTGCTGATTTTAATTAACTAGTAGTTTCATCTTTTCCCATTTTTCTTACTTTTATATCTTAACCTTCATTGGTCAGAGGTTGATAATAAGTTATGACAAAGTTGTCCTTTTTTGTTTGAAAAAGATACGTAGATACATAAGACGAAATCCATTGAATTAAAGAGAAATTCGCTACGCTCTAACACATTAGTCATAATAAATAATTTTTTAATACATGAGCCATGATAAATTCTTTTTAAATATATTAGCCATGATAAATTATTTTAGAATATATTAGTCGTGTTAAATTAATTTTGAATACATTAGTTATGATAGATTATTTCAAATACATTAGACATGATAAATTATTATCAATACATTACACATGATAAATTATTATTAATACATAAGACATGATAAATTATTTAATGTGCTATGATAGTATTTCATCAACACTATTGTCAGGACAAGACGTAGGCCTATGCGCTGCACGGAGTATAGAGATTAATAATTGTATTGTGAATAAGACTTAGTGGTTTTTTCTAAATTTCCTTTTGTTGCACGATTGTTCAATCTAATCTGCGAATGTTAAGATCTTGCTTGACTGTTAAGAGAGTTGTCACTAAGATCTTTTGTTTAGCAATTTGATAAGTCGCATTACTTTGCGAAGTTTTCCTAAACATATTTGACTTTAGAATCTCCTCTATGTCCGTATGCTGTTATTGACTATCTAAAGTGAGATGGGTGAATTATTAAGAACCAGCAAAGATTGAATATGATGATGTAGATAGACGTTAGCTGATTTCATGTCACTGTCCTTAAAAAAAATTGTAGGAAAACTGAATGAGAAAGCCATGATTTTTTTCTTCAAGGAAAGCTCATTCAAGCACACACAACACAGTTGTCAGGGCCGCCTGTTTATCTGGTCTCTCTTCAGGATGATGGTAACAAAGGCAAAATCAGTTTGTAATTGGTTGATAGAAGAAAGACGCTAATTATTCCATAAAGAGATTATATCTCTTTTCATCCTGAGTTCTTATACGTATAAGCTATTATATCTGAGTAATATTTATGCCTTATAATGTGTATAACTTTAGATGTAATCGAACCTTCTATCATGGTAAAAACACAAACAGAAGACTATCTGCTTATACAGCCCCGTCGCCAACGACTATGGAAAAGTAGAAATCTTCGGAAACGGTTAAAAAAATGCATCAAACAAACTTCAAATTTTACTTCCAAAAACTTAGTTTCATGCATTGTTTGAGTTACTGTTGATGCTGACATACAGATAGACATGCACTTCCACTCTGTGCGGCTAAGACTATTTAGGGGAACTACCAAATAATGCTCTATTCATGTGGGGAAAATGTTTGATATAATCATGTTATCAAATGGAAATATCAACAAAAATATGCCCGATCATGAGATGGAATTTTATAAGTAATATTCTGATGCACTTGAGAAAATTCATTAAATGATTACATGATTAAGATATAAAGTATATATTAAAAAAAAAAATTCAGATTTTCTAAGAAAAGTGGTTGAAATAATTCTCTGATTTCTTAAAGAAAATGCCTAGAATGATTGTCTGCATTTACCAAAGAGTTATGTGCGAATTTAACAACCAATTACAGATTTAGTGCATCATTGATGGCGTTGAGCAGAGGGCGAGGTTTGCCGTAACAAGTGCCGTGGAAGTCGTCGGCGTCAATGCTCCACACCATGCAGCCAGCTAAGCCTTTGTCCACGGCATATTTGGCCTGTCAACAGATACACATTTAGGCCTACTCGTGTTTATCATTTCATAAGCGGATGAACAAAACGAAAAGTAGATTCGATAGCCTCATTATAAAATTTATAAATGTAAAACTGATATGTATAACAATTAGAGGATATAGATTGCAGGCTAACCACAATCAATTTAATTCTGTCCTTCAAATGCGTTAACATAAATACATAGGCTACATACATGTATACAAGTGAACTACCTACTTTGATACCAAGTGAAATAGAGTCTTCATAAGCAAACCAGTTGAGGCCGTAATATCCATAAGGTTCGTTCATGTCAGGCTCGTGAACTATGGTCCAGTCTTCCGTCATTTGGGATGCACAAATCTTGAAGCAGAACAAACCACAATTAGGGCGGTTAATAAGGGGTCGCATAAAGAAACTGTCTTCCAATGTATGCCATAGAAGGAAAAAGCATTCGAGCCACGAAATGATGAAATTTAGGTCTTTCATATAATATTTTCCAGGTTCCAGGTTCCTCGTTGCTCATATTACACAACACTATTATTGCAGGCACACCACTAGGTGTGTAGGTGCAACGAGCTGCATTCTGTAGAAAGGTCATTGTCATTAATTTACATCTGTACCGCATGTGTTTCATGCACGTTCATACAATGCAATACTATTGCTTTTTTATCCCTTGCTCTCTCCCACACTGATCATTGACCAACTTGTTTAAGCTTGCTATCTCATGCTTTAATTTGTTTAAATTTTTGTGACATTCTTGCTCAGAAGTGCTTACATATAAGCTCGTTATCAGTTGAATAAAGATTACTTGCATTCAGTTTGCCTCTTTCTTTATTAACACCTAAGAGTTAGTTACCACATTGGTGACCACCAGAGTGACTACTCCACACTGCCTTTTACACTCAACCATTTGCCCTACTCTTATTATAATGCCACCCACTGAACCTGCCTCTCCGACACAAGACACCTTAAAGAAACACATTGGCCGCCATTCACCTGGGATTGGATTACAATGCTCTAGCAAAAGCCCAACGTAAAGATCCAGAGTACCAAGCATGTAAGACATCCTGCACATACCTCCGTTGGAAAAACGTCGCCCTCGAAGACTCCAACACTATCCTCCTCTGTGACATCAGTTCTGGTAGACCACGATCATGAATACCTACTCCCATGCACTGACAGGTGTTTGATTTCATTCATGACCTTTCACATGCCTTGCGCCGATCTACTACACAGCTACTGAAGACAAAGTTCATTTGGCACTGCATTAATAAAAATGCTATGGATTGGGGATGCACCTGTACTTCATGCCAATCTTCAAAAGTACATCAACACACGGATTCAGGTGCGGACACCTTTCCTCAACCTCAACGTCGATTTGCCCACATATACATTGATGTAGTAGGTCCCCTATTTAAATTAAAAGGACATCGTTACCTGTTTCACCCTAACATCAGACAACTGCCTACAACCCTGCAGCCAACGGAATTGTTGAACGTTTACATCGCATCATCAAAGTAGTTTTGATGTCCTGTACAATGTATCAGGACATCAAAACTACTTTGATGATGCGATGTAAACGTTGCAACCTTCTCCGACAATCTCTAGTGTCTATGTCACGCTATGGAAAAATCTATCCCTGTCGCTAGACTTACAAGCCCCCAGCAAAACCACATACCAGAAAATTTACACACCGCAAAACACTTCTTCCTGCGTAACGACAATAGCAAGCCACCGCTAACACCCCCTTACATAGGTCATCACACACAGAAGGCTTTCTTAATTAACATTCATGGTAAAGAAGACTGGGTCTCCAATGATCGCCTAAAACTTGCGTATCTTCTGCAAGATGAGCCGTTTAAAGTACGTCACTCAAGAGCAGGGTGCCCTATTTCATTTGTATGTCATTTTTAGGGGGGGAGCCATGTACTACTCGCGTTTCATACACTCTCATACAATGTAATGCTATTGCTTTTGCTATCCTCCGCTCTCTCTCCCACACTTGTAATAGACCAACCTGTTTATTCTTGCTTTCTCGTGCTTTTTTTCATGTTTGAATTTTGTGATATTCTTGCTCAGAAGTCATTGCATATAAGCCCCTTATCAGTTGAATATAGGTTACTTGCATTCACCTCACCTCTCTGTTAACACTTAACAGTTACGTTGCCACACCTCCTACACGGACAGCATAACTTGCATACTTTTACTTTTAACTGCCAGACCCTGTCTAATATATCGGGTAACTTCTTAGGATGGTGATTCCAACACCCTTAATTCTATGATACTGCTTCAAATTTTCCTAATTCCTTACAGCTAAACATATGCTTTGTTGTATCATCTGCCTCACTACACAGCACACGAAGCCTATCCTTTCCTTTCCTGTATCAATACTTTTCTTTCAAGTCTATCATATTCAACCTTCGCTTCATTATTACTGTAACAAAGCTCCCTTAGTGTTAAGTTCAGCTACGTAATATCTTCTGCATTACCATTTACAAGCCTCAATTTAGTTATTTCTGTTTTCTTTTCTTCTATTTTTCTTTTATCTTAATTATCACATTTTATTTCTTTCTTGAGTTTTTACTTTCTATACTTTTTTACTTCAATTTCAATATCATATTCCTTGCATATTTCTAAAAAAAAAAACATTTTTTCCCAGCATTCCCCATATGAATCCCTTATTTGGTCTTCCACTATCTCCTTAACTAATCTTTTATCATCTGATGTAACGATGTTATGAAACAACATCACCTTTTTGTATTCTATTCTTAACTGGCCATGTTCTTATTTCCACTATTAATCCCCAATAAGGTATAGTTGAAACTTGTTTAAACATTCCTTTCATAACGTTGTACTGTATACTATCTAGTTCTTTCATTTCTTGTACTTTATTAACCGCCTCCCCCCCCCCGCCCCCCATCTCTCAATATTTGCAATTATTGCCGGTATCATTGCTGTTTCATAAATCTTTATTCTCACCAGCAATGCCAAATCTCCTACTCTGTTACTGCCTCCATACTTCCCAGCTTTTTGCACCATGTATTCTATTTTTACTTCATTTTTGCTTATGCTAAGACCATAGTCTCCTTTTTATGAGTACCATTCTCTTAAGTATCTATATTCCTTAACTGTTTCTAACCTTCCATTTCCAACTAACCCGTTAACCTTTCTAACTTTTTTTTTTATTTATTTACTAACATCGCTGACTTCTGTAGATTTGTGCTGAGAGTAAATTTCAAAACTTCGGCTGTTGCTTATGGCTTTTCCTACTTTGTATCTATTATTACTAAGAAACATATCATCTACATATATCAGAACCTCTATTCTGATGTTTCTAATCAGAGTCTTCTCACTTATAGTATAAACTTTGTCTGCAAAAAATTTATTTGTAAGGCTCTCATTTAAAAGACTTTAAATTCTATGAGGTAGTTTATCATTGGAACAGCCATATCAAACACCATTCAAAATATGAGGGAAACTTTCAGATAAATTCTTCTGAGTAATAAAACAAACTTTAATGAATAGAATATCATCAGAACAATCATTTATATATCAGGGGTTTTGAGGTATTAAAAACCATTATAAGATAATACATTATTGGATCAGTTATTGTTTGCGACTTATTACAAAAAAAAAAATCTAGTCATCTCTGTAGAGCCAATTTCCCACGTTCACAACTTCTGTTTGAGATGGTTTCTTACAGCTTTTCTTTTTGAAGAGCACACACACACACGCACTCACACACACACACGCACACACACACGCACTCACACACACACACACACACACGCACACACACACACACACACATATATATATATATATATATATATATATATATATATATATATATATATATATATATATATATATATATATATACATATAACGGATTTTGAGTGAAGCGAAAAATCTATTTTTGGGTAAGATAGCCATGTCGTGCTGATGGAAGTTCCTTAAAGTAGCTTCCTAAGGGATATATGTACTACAGTGATATTCCCAGAGAATTTTACCTTTAGGTATCCAGAATTCTAACTCCTGGCGCGAATATCCTTAAATTTTCTCTCAAGGATATCGCATAATATCAGGGACGCATTCTTGACACGCCTCATAACAATCTGCACCCCTAATAGCGTTTACGCTTCGAGGAGGTGTGGCGAAATAAAAGGGAGCCATATCAAGGCTACCCTGGTCTCGTACTACTATTGAGTATGATAACAGCGCCATTCCCACGATGGCGGACATTCCTTGTAGCATTGAGCATGGTGTTACAGATACAGTACCATGGAGGGGGGGGATACTGTGAAGATCTTTTCTTTTTAGAAGAGATGGGTGGGTCCATCAGGACGACATGGCTATCTCACCCAAAAATAGATTCCGTTTTTTGGGCTCAAGCCATGTCGTGCTGATGGAAGCATACCAGAACATTAGTGTATCTGTGGATTTTCATCAGTGCCTTAACCTTATAGCAACCTTTTCTATGGTCATGGGGACCAATTGAGACGAGTGACGTCACCGTTATTCGTCATCATCACTAATCATAAACAATGTTAGTGCTTCCTGCCTCCTACAGGTAAGAGTCATCTAGACAGTAGAAAAGGGGTCTCGAGGTTAACATATATTGTATGACCAAACATAAATATACACTGAATATATAAATAGTCTCATAGTTATATATTTGCTGAATTAACATCAGTGTCTCTTATATCTATATTTGTGAGCATACAATTATATGAGGAATACTTACTTTGGTAAGTTGAAGAACTCTGGCATGTATACATACAATTGTCTGGCGAAAGCGGACGCACTACATTCTAATAGACATTTATTCCTAATAAATGACTAAAAGGGATGGTTAGTAAAACTAATGTAGTATGACAATGGGATTATACCTGTAACAAGTACAGTACAGAGACTATATTTCTTTCTTAAAGGGAAGAAATGATGAGTGCCACTCTCAGACTGAAGAAAATTTATAAAACAATTTCTCTTCATAATTCCTGTACTGGTTACTTCTATCTGCACTGTGTACTACGTACACTGGCATTAGTGCTATCTGTATAATTCCAGACCTGGGATTTTGAACATAGCTAGTGTCACCATGGTAACACTTTATCAAGAGAGGTCACACCTAGGAAGGGTGACCACTTCTCCCTTTAATTGACAGTCCCAGTCAATTATCTGTTCATCGTAGAATTAGACGGCAGGTTAAGTATTCTACCCGACGTCACCACATACTGCTTCAGATCATGGAGTTGCTTAGCGTAGTGTTTGTAGAACACTCTGGATGATTCTCACCCAGTACATGTGTGAGGACATGTGAGGTCCCAAGCTATTAACTGTGTACCACAGTAATTAGGGGGCAGGTTTTAATACACTACCTGCTGCCACAACGAAGTGTTTCAGTTCATGCACTTGTTTTGCATAGTGTTTGTAAAACACTCTGGATGATTTCCATTCAGTGTATGAACGAAGACGCTCAAAGTCCATATACTGAAAGAAGTTCAGTGATGAAGCAATCTTTCTCGGATCATGACCTGCGGGTGTACTGTTCGGATCTGCTCTACGAATAAAGTAGGTGAGCTTCGCCCTTAGTTGTTTCAGGGATAATTTTGATCCAGAAGTTTCTCCTTTAAAGAGCTGTTCTCCCCTGAAGTCTGGAGTTCTACGAAGATAGACCTTTAGGCACTCTACAGGACATAGAGAGACATCTTCCTTCAGGAAAGAGATTCAGTTCTCCCACTTCCGTGAACTGAATGTGACCCTCATCTCTGGATAGGGCCACTATTCCACTAACTCTAGCCCCAGAGGCTATAGCAAATAGAAAAATAACCTTTTGGGTTATATCCTTAAGAGAACAATCTTCATTGTTCACAGATGAGGCATAATGTAGGACCTTGTCCAAAGACAAAGAGATGGGCTTTGGTGGTACTGCAGGCCTAAGCCTAGCGCATGCCTTCAAAATCTTATTAAAGATTTCATCCGCCAGATCCACTTGAAAAGCATATAGGAGAGGCCTAGTGAAGGCTGACTTGCACGTATTTATCGTATTGGCCGCCAGACCTTGGGTATGAAGGTGGACAAAGAAGGACAGACAGAAGTTCATTGAAATTTCTTTCGGTCCTTTTGCTTTCACAAACGCAACCCACTTTTTCCAGGAAGACTCATATTGTCTTCTAGTTGACTTAGCCTTGCATTCTTCTAAGAATTCTATATTGCCTTTTGAGATCCCAAATCTTTTTCTAACTGCTAGAGTAATAAAATCATGAAATGAAGGGTTTGGGTTCTCTGTGATAAAACGAAGGCAGTTAATTTCTGAACCTTCGGAAATAAACCTAGGATCAGAGCTAGGACCAGCCTCATCTTCAAGTTCTTCACATCTTCTATCAGCCTCACTGGAGGATCCTCGTATGGGGCTACATATCGAGGTAGATTCTAGTATAAAATATATAGTAGTTTTCTATCTGCAGTATATTCTATACTGCAGATATACTGGCTACCTGTATAACATATACAGTAGTTCAGCCGGCATGTTGCCGGCATAGCTAGGTCTTGCCGGCATACCAAGCATGCTAGCTAGAGAGAGAGAGAGAGATAGCATGGAAAAAAGGATACTCCTTACTGTGAATGTATACAGTAATTAAGGATGTAAAAGTCTAATTTGACTGCCTTTCTCCAGAAAGAAGGTTCTAATAGAAGGGGAGAATGTACCATTCAGGCTTCCATGCAGCTACAGTACTATTGCCGGCAAGGTACCGCCGATACACTGCCGGCCGGCAAGCCTCCAGCAGTACTTGTACAGTCGGCGTGTTGCCAAGTGAGTCAGCACTATCTTTGCCAGCCTGGCCGGCAGTACCCCGGCAACAGAACCTGTAGCAGCAGTCCAAGGGAGGATTGAAGAACCTTGGGGACAGAAGGGACTTCCCACTCACGGCCATCATGGCCGCCGGCAGCCGCCAGCTACTGACAGCCATCTTGGCCGCCGGGTGAGCCGGCAGTTGCCGGCTGGGCCGGCAGTTGCCGACAGTCTCCAGTTGTCAAGATGGCTGCCGGCAGTCATCAGCTAACGGCAGGGACCATCGCAGTCGGCAGATGATGTGGTTGGCTGCAGTATGCCCTGCCGTCAGCCAAAGTCATGGCTAGAGAGGGAGTCTGGCTGGCTCCGGCAACCTACCGGCAATGGTAGGTTGCAAGATGCCGGCCTAAAGAAAGACAATGGCTCAGCCATCAAAAGTGGACAGAGGGGTAGGGAACAGGGTCCTGTAACGAGTGTGAAAGGAACTGGCAAAATTGTCAGTCCTACCACCTGCTAAAAGAAACTCTGTATCAGTATCGGCAGAATCCCAGGTGACAGGAGAGACTCAGTTCTCCATCCCAGAGATTGCCGACACAGTTAAGGGGATGGCGGCACTGCCGCCTCCTCTCAACAAACGAGAAACAGAGATCCAGTGCCACGTTATCCTAGGCTAAAGAATATTACTCTTCAGCCCAGAATACTGAGGCACAGGACTAGTCTTTTAGTCGCAAGGAGAAGATGGTATCCTACCATAACTTCGAGTGCGGCTAATGAGGGCTAACCTCCATTGCCGGCCACCTAGCCGGCAGGGAAATGATGGTATCCTACAACCCATTCACCCTGCCAGCAGGTCGCCAACATAAGACTAAATACTCTGAGATTCTGACTAAATCCCAAAACCTGCTGGTATACCACAACCGACGGTTAAGGGAAGAGGCAGGACAAACCCTAAGTTAGCCATGTCTGAATAAAATTCAAGGCACGGCTATTAGGGTTGTAGTCTGAGGCTACACTCAGAGTGAAAGAGATTACCCTTAAATCTCCGAAGAGACGTGTAATCTTTCATAACATTCTAGGAGGTATCAGTCTCCACTGAATGAAAACAATACAAGAGGGTAACCGGGGAATGTCTGAACGTATAGTAAAATGTCTAGGTTAGGTTACCTAGGCTAGACTAGATCTCGGTTACCTAAATCACCGAAACTCTAACTATACGATCGACAGAGAAAAAGGAAAAAATTATGCACATTATCAAATCTTTACAAGAATAATTGCCTAAATAGCTAAATAATTAAAATAATTAAATAAGGCTATTTAAAACTGGAAGTCGTTCAGCTATCTGAATAACACATGCCTAACAAACGACGGCGCCCATGGCGCCTTCAGTAACTCGCCTAGCTCTTAGGCATAATAAAATACTCTAATTTCATTGTGAAACAGGAGCTAAAATATACTCATAGTAAAGACCCGATACTCAATTTTCCAGAGTCGGAAGAAGATGGAGAAAGCATAATTATAATCCTGTAAAACAATCGAAAAGTTAGATCACCAGGGAATACTACCAAGCGAAATCGCTACAAAAAAAGGAATGTCCGCCATCGTGGGAATGGCGCTGTTATCATACTCAATAGTAGTACGGAAACGGTGTAGCCTTGATACGGCTCCCTTTTATTTTGCCACACCTCCTCGAAGCATAAACGCTATTAGGGGTGCAGATTGCTATGAGGCGTGTCAAGAATGCGTCCCTGATATTATGCGATATCCTTGAGAGAAAATTTAAGTATATTCGCGCCAGGAGTTAGAATTCTGGATACCTAAAGGTAAAATTCTCTGGGAATATCACTGTAGTACATATACTTTAAGGAACTTCCATCAGCACGACATGGCTTGAGCCCAGATATATATATATATATATATATATATATATATATATATATATATATATATATATATATATATATGTGTGTGTGTGTGTGTGTGTGTGTGTGTATAGTATGTGGGTTATTGAATTCCTCTCTCATCCAGTTTCTTTAAAATTCTAGGTGTGATTCTTGATTGCATGGTTACCTCAGAGAAACATGTATAGTCTGTTTCTTCTTGAATTTCACAAAAAGTAATGTGTACATTGAGAAAATCTCTCGAGAATTTTGGAGATCTATCTATCCCTGTGAAATTTTTTTTCTTGTTTTCTATTCTGCCATGTTTAAGTATTATTATCTCATGTGGGCAAAAGCTTAGAGTCCCCGGTCAGTTAAATTCCATCCACACCCCCGATACGGATATTAATCTCTGGCACAGTCGCCCAATGAGCTCATTGTGCAGGCTATATAAGATTTCCCATTTTTCTGAATACGGTATCATTTTATACTTAGGGTTTCCATTGCCAAATTCCCAAAAAGAAGAACAATTTTTTTGCAAACATCAATTCTTAACCTAAATTAAATATGATTGTTGAAGTTGAAATATAAAATGTCATATAATGTATATATATATATATATATATATATATATATATATATATATATATATATATATACGTATATATATATATATATATATATATATATATATATATATATATATATATATATATATAGACGGACCCATAAAGCAGGACAGAGGTCAGAATGCTAAAAAATAAGTCTGACCAAATTGTGGAATGTCCTTCCCTTTCAAATTGTTGAATCACGGGAACAGCAAACCTTCATAATTGGTGATAATGTATTTTTGTTGAACAGGTTGACTATACGTCTCGTTTCATAGTTTATTTATCACTTATTTAACTTTAAACAGTAATTGGTTTTATTTTTTCTTCTTTTATTTAGAATAATTTTTAGTAGTCCTTTTCTTTTCTTTATTAGGGTGGTTTCTGTAATTTCAGCTCTGATTACAGCTTAGCTTGTAATGATAATAACAACAATCATAACGATAACAATAATGATACACTACCTGATTGTATCCTCCTTCAGAGGGTCCAGGATTTGACGCTGGAGCGTAGATGCCCGTTTCAGCAGCTGAGTCCAGTGTGTATGTGTGAGCGTGGAAAGGAAGGCCCAACACTAACTTCTCTTTGGGAGCCCCTTTTTCAATCCAGTAGTTCACAGCATAGTCCTGAAGGATCATATATAGTAAATGATAGCGATGCTCCTTACTCAAAAGTATTTCACTGTGGAATTACCTTGGCAGGTTAGGAAATCGAGCTATCCTTGGATATAGATAAATGTACAAAAAGACGAAACTATAATTATTTGAATAGTCCATTCATTATATTATTAATATCTTACAGTCATTGTACAGACTGGTTAAAATAATTTGTTTTCTGCAACTGAACATGCTTGCAACACAGAACTGTTCTCAATCTGAAAGACAACACAGAAAATAATTCATCAATGGTAATCTATAGTTTTAGGGTAATGTTTGTATCCAATTTCCAATAAAGTTTTACTTCTTTTAATAAGGTGAAGAAAAAGTTTTTTTTTTTTTTTTTTTTTTTTTTGAGAATAAAGTTTATAATACGGCTGTGCATGTCATTCTACATGTTTACCTTAGGTACAGTTAGATTATGTGAGGTTAGCCAAAGCATTATTGTGAAGTTTTTTTTTTTATATACAAAATTTTTCTCCTGGTGTGTACTGGCCTACGTGATAGAAAATACAATTACAGAAAAATGGATGAACATTGACCTGGTTGAGGGTGAGAGCGCGTCCCTCATCTTTTGGATGTGCGTAGAGGATTGAGCGGTGATGTGTGTACTTTTCCCAGTTGCCATGAAAATTGTAAGTCATCAGATTGATCAGGTCAAGGTATTTGGACATGCCTGGGACGTCGTAAGCCGGGTCAATGGTGTTCTTGCCGGCGGAGACAGCAGCTGTCAGTATCATGCCCTCGGGATGCAGAGCTTCAGAGAACTCTCGCAGGAGGGTGACGAAGTTAACCTAAAGAAAACATGTAAGATTCCGATCATTGGCCATTTCACCAATTGAACAAAACGACATAAATAAAAGCCTCTTTAGCTGGGCGAATCTCGTCAAATCAACACCTTTGTTGAAATACATCAACTGGTACATGTGTTTTGCGATGCTAATTAGCAACAGATAGATAGAAACTAGAAATTTAAAAAAGGCTCCTGAAATTACAGTAGGTGGGCAGGTATTTTAATTGGCTTTATTCTGTATTTTAGAAGTTATACAGCTTATGCAGGGAGATAAAATGATAATGAAAGGAAACGTAGACACGATCATAGACTCACGTAATCATCGGGACTTCCCCCTTTCTTCGTCGGGTACTCCCAATCCAAATCGATTCCATCGAATTTGTGTTCCTTCAGTAACTTTAAAGTCGAGTCAATAAAGATCTTTCTTGTAGCTGGGTCCTCGGCCATCTTGAAATATCAATGGAAGTTTGTGAATTTTTCAAATGTTCTGAGATTATTTTCATCTATTTCGATTGGAAGAAACCATGAAAGCCACTAATCCAACATCCCAGTTTCCACTGATGGAAGGGCTGTGATTAAAAAACAAGAATTATATCAAATGGATGGCAGCAATAAGAGAGAAATTTAATTGATTCTAACGATGTTGACATACCATTGAATACCTGGACGATTCTTCGCTCGCTCCTCCGACGCTTAACAAAGTCTTGAGTTCGGGGTTTTGCTCTTTTAATCTCGTGAAGCGATCGAAGCCACATTTGCCTCCATCGTCACATAGGTCGTTACGTGGATCAAGAACCTTGTATGAATGTCAAAGGTTATCAATAAAAACATCAGATGAACTCCATAATTGCAATTATGAAATAAATGGTAGAAATTGCGGTCAAGAATCTACATAGTATTTCAACTAGATTGTTCTAATACCATAAGTCAAACTTATCGGATTTTCTATTCAACTCTCCTCGCAAAATTACACCTGAAAATAATAGATATGTATGGTTGATGGTTAAAATAGAATTATAGAAAAATCTAAATATATGATTTGTCCTGTGTATTAATAGTTTTAGTCAAAAGCGAATCATCAGGAAGTACCCAACGCTCTGTAAATATAGTAGCACCCGGTTGCTTGACCCGTTGGAGCAGCTGCCTTTGAGGAGTCGATCCTCCCTCGCTCCAGCAACACCCATTGATTAGGAGCAATGTCTTTATTATAATTAGAATTATAAATGAAGGTGAAGCGGATAACGGCTAATCAGGGCACAAACAGCGCGCTGCTACCAGCGAAAGGGAGTTGCCGAACTCCACGAATTCTAAAGTTTTTTTTTTTTTTTTTATGTAGTTCCTAAATTTCGTGTCGAATCAACAGCTTGTAGATACATATGTGATAACGGAATAAGTGTGATATTACATTCCAAAGGAGTGATGGGATAGGAACATTATGGGTGATTTCTTTATTGATCACAGCCGCCCATGAACCATATTTCCAGTTCTCCTTTTCCTTTCAAGCATTATGTGAGTAAAGATCAAAGGTCTTGAACAGTGGTATGAACTTTACCTTAAATGGGATGCAACCTTAGATTCATAAAAAAAAACACGTTAAAACTGTTATAACTCTAATAACCAAGTCTTATAAAGGAGAGAGATAATTCACTCCAATGGGCGTCTTACCTTGATGGTAAAATCCTCACCTAGTCCTGCGAAGGCGTAATTCAAGTGGGTGCAGAGGAAAGGGTCATTGTCCTCCACCTCGTATTTGAAAGGTTCCGGTCTGTACACCGCCTTAGAACTGTAGTAACACACCAAAGCTTTCGATTCTGTTTGACCAAAAAAAAAAAAATAAAGAAAAAAAAGGTCATAATTTTTCAAAAGTTTTTACGATCTGAAGACTATTGCCATGGTTTCTATACCATTTATCATTTCACATATAGATGATATGATTGACCAATTTGTTAGAGCTAATTAAAGATACTATCGCAGATACATATATAATCTTTATAGCTTCTTATATGAAATTATATATTTGTTAAAACTGCACAGAAAAAGCTAACGTTTCATTTTGTTTGCTATCAAGATGTCTGTGCATTTGTAATAATTATACCCATTGTAAAGTAAAACAATGGAACATTAAGATTTCTATGTATGTAATGTATGTATAAATGTATTATTATGGTCCCGGGTCTGGCACTAAAAATATATTTTATATATTACGGCTGGCAAGTTACATAGCCTCTCGAGTTCCAAACCCACCTGTTTGTTTTTACATAAATCTGTTACACATGAAAAAAGAATTAATACCCGAGATCTGAGAAAATGATATAACTTCCAGACGCAATACAAAAAACACTGATTATCCAAAGGTCTGTTATGTACGCTCAAAAGAACTATTCAAAACAACCTCTAACTTCGATTCTTAAACAGGGATACGAGAGAGTTCTGTAAGAAATGCTGGTGATCGAAATAATACACTGATCTCCTCCAAAATCTTGAATGGTCCTTGGAGCTTGTTGATGAGTGGGAATCACCTTATCAGCAAGAAAACCAATACCTGTTGTCCTACCGTAAACTGTTTTTCCTTACTTTTCATATCAAACATTTCCTTCATTTTTTCTTTACTCGTCTTAAGGTTTTTTAGGGAAAATTTCCTTATCTCGCCAATCCTTTTCCTCAAATTCTTGACATATTCTCCATCCATTTCCTCTCGCTCCTTCCATTCTTCTGCTAACATTTTAATCGGTCCTCGTACTTCTCGTCCAAGCATTACGTACCTCAAATAACATCAACGGAAGTCCGATGTTCCATTCATTCCCTGTTTCGTTGCATTACTTCGTTAACATACTCTTCAGAGTTTGATGAAGTCTCTCGAATGCACCTTGGGTCTCCGGAGGATAATTGTTTCATATCTAACAGTTTCATTACGTCCTGAAACAGTTTTGACGTGAAATTTGTTCCTTGGTAACTTTGAACGATTTCCCGAATACCAAACTTAGTACAAAAAGTCTAGTAACTTTTCGGAGATTATATTGGCACTGATGTTCTTGACAGGTATGGTTTCTGGGTATCTCATCACTGGACACATCAAGGTTAACATATATTCGTGACCTTTTTTCGTCCTTGGTAATGATCCCACAATGTCGACTATTACCTTGTTGAAGGGTTCTCCTCGCACTTCAATCGGGTGTAAGAGAGCTTTCTTAATGTACTTGTTTGGCTTTCCAACCATCTGATAAACGTGACATGCACGGCAAGACTGGCCCATGTCCTTATACGTGCCAGGCCAAAAAAGTGCTTCTTAGTCTTCTCTGTTATCTTCCTTATTCCTATGTCCCGTCTCGTGTGCTACGGCGATCACCTGCCATCTCAACGGTGTGGTAATAAATATCATACAGTATATCCCCCATTCGACACTCCAAGGGATATCAGCGGGCCTATACTTATTCATAAGCAACCCGTCTTCAAGATAATAATAGGTGGAAGACTGCTGTGCCTCCATCTCATCCACTTCACAGTACAATAACTCTGTTAACGTTGCATCCTTCCGTTGCAATCCTATCAGCCTTTTCCTACTCACTTGTCCTTCTTCTAACACTGAGTTTTCTATTTCTTCCAAATCCATTGCTTCCTTTCCTTCTTGTTCATTCGTCTGTCATTTCTCTTCTCTCGGGCTTACTCTGGAGTTCTATCCTTGCATACTGTCAAGGGAATTCTCTTCCTCGGAAAACAAATCCTTCAAGTTCATCGCTCCTTCAGTTTCTTTTTCTTCTTTTTCAGCCACTTTCTTTGTCATACTCCTAGTCATAACACAACTAGGAAACAGATACGGGTAGTCCTGCTCGAGTTCAGTCGTAGGACTATACTTCAACGATTTTTCCGGTACAATAGCACAAGGCACAAACGGCGCTCCACCAACCTCATTACCCAGCAGGACTTATACTCCTTTGACAGCCAATGAATCCTTTATCACAAAATCAACATTACCTGTCACCAACTCGCATGGCAGTTTCAAACAGCAAATATGGGTAACCTACTCACCTCCTATTGTCTTCAAAATAACCGATTCTCCTGTAAGAGACTGTTCCACTAACGGGTGTACACATCGTATCACCACACTATGGTTATAACCTGTGTCTTGCAATATCTTGACTGGGGTTTGCTCACTCCTGTCTGTTGCTGCTAACATACCTTCATAAATATATGGTTTAAAGGCATCCACACTGTTCGGGTTTATCCTGTTTATCGTGTAAACGTTAGCTTGTTTATTTTCCTCTTCATCCTTTCCTGATTGTTTGTTCATCTTCGCATTCTTTAGCGACTGCTTTTGGTTGGTTCGACCAACATTCCATACTGATATGGCTTCTCTTGCCACACTTACAACAGACAATATTAACCTTCTGCAAGTCTTTAACGATAATTAAAGGAGGACAACTTGATGATTGTTGCTGTGGTACTATCGCATTCTGCTTTGGAACAGTGCCAGTGCTACTTCCACTGTAACTATTGAACTTGTTCACATAGTTGTTACTGAACTGGTTTCCATGGTTCGGCGAATACTTAACACTTAGTCGGAACGATGGTTGAAACTTCATACCTGAGGAAGGATTACGACTGATAGTTTTATAATCTTCATTTAGCGAAGCGGCTTTATCAAGTTTCTTCACCTCTCTCTCTCTCTCTCTCTCTCTCTCTCTCTCTCTCTCTCTCTCTCTCTCTCTCTCTCTCTCAAGTACGTTTGAATATGTTCAGGAATTCCTCGTAAATATTGTTCTAGTACTAACAATTCTTCTAAATCAGCCATCTCCCTCACGTTAGCAGCCTCTATCCGTCTCTTTAAACATCGTCGTATCTTATAAGCGTATTACAAGAAAGTCCTTTTCCCATCCTTCCTCAAACTTCAGAATCTTTAATTATAATATTCAGGGGTCATCTGATACACTTGTAGCACGCTCCTCTTCACTTCTTGATACTCCTTCCTCTGGTCCTGAGATAAGGATAGTTAATCACTGCGCCCTTTCTCAAAGAGAACACTGCAATAACACATACCATTTATCTTCTGGCTATTCCATTGTTGATGCGACCGTTTCAAAATAATTGAAAAATTCATCGAGAGTTTCTTCTGTGAACTTTGGAATTAACCTCTGGGCGGTCATCACATTAAACACGGGATCTTGAAAAGCAGGGATCATCTCTGTCTGCGTTGCCGACTTTACACGAGCATTCAAGTTCCAATTCCCTTGCATGTCTCACTATTTCTCTTGCCTCTTCCTTCTCTTTTTCTTCTTGCTCTCTCTCTCTCTCTTTCTTCTCGTCTTGCTTCTTCCATCTCTTTATCTTCCTGTTTTCTCTCTTTTTCTTCTCATCTTGCAATTTCTCTTGCTTCCATTTCCCTCGCATGTTTTGCAATTTCTCTGGCTTCTCCTGCTTCCATTTCTCACACATGTCATGCTTTTTCCCTCTCTCTTTCTTCTCGTTCTGTCACTCTTTCTTCTCATCTTCTCTCTATTTCTTCTCGTTCTGCCATCATCTTTAACTTGGTCAAATTCTCTTCCGCTGCATTTTGTTGAATCTCAGCCTCTGCTTCCCTTTCTGCTTTCATGCCTTCAGTTTGTGGGTCAACTGGTCCTTGCTTCGCTAAAAATTCTTCTTCAGCTTCATCTAACAGTTCACGAGCTGCTACAATATCTTCTTACGACAATATCCCCAAGTTTATCAATGCTTCTAAGGCTAGACATTTGATTTGGGCTTTAATCATTCCACTTGTTGCATGGCCACCACATGCCATTAAAATAGAGAGCCACTGAGCTTTAGTTACATTAGCTTCTGACAATTCCTGAACATTTGGGTTTTTCAAAAACTCTTGTATATTCAACTGTGCCATCTTGTACTTTAACAAAAACTTTTACCTCTCCCAAAAAAATATATCCTAACAGTACACAGAATCCTATGAATACTATACTGTTCAAACCTTCAATGAAAACACGGCCCTGTTATCACCAATATTTAAAACAGATTCACTCTGTCCCATTGGTCTGAGCACCAAAAATATATTATGGTCCCGGGTCTGGGCACCAAAATTTCTATTTTACATATTACGGCTGGCAAGTTACATAACCTCCCGAGTTCCAAACTCACTTGCCTGTTTTTACATAAATCTGTTACACTTGAAACAAATTTAATACCAGAAAATCATATAACTCCCAGACGGCAATACATAAAAACACTAAATATCCAAAGGTCTCTTACGTACACTCAAAACACACTAGGTAATTATTATTAAGAACAATTCAAAATAACCTCTTACTTCGATTCTTAAACAGAGATACGAGAGAATTCTGTAAGAAATGCGGGTGATCGAAATAATACACTCTTTACAAAATTAAATATATTTTATAAAAATTACAATACTTTGAAAGAATTTACACTCAAAACAAATTACTCAAAATATTAAATCTGAACAAAACTTAGACTAAGACAAGAAAATATTACACTGAAAATTATATGATCACTTGTTTCACTGGAAATTAAATTTTACACGAATATTTAATTCTTGATAATTAATGAAAATAGTGAAAACTTCACACTCAAATTATCAAACTTTCATTGAAATTTACATAAAAGTAACTTATAAAATTGCGCAAAGTTTCGGACCGGAGAACAATACAAATACACTTCACATTTTCACATAAATCTCACAGGGCCAGTTATAGAATTTTATATAATACCAGCACGTACAATAACACAATAAATTTGTAATCACCTTCAAGGTTCAGTAACGTTTTAACACACTACCCACGATATATGTTGGGTATGAACTTATTCACTTTGGAGAGAACACACATTCGAGGTACTCGAGGGAGAGAGATGTGGTCGGCTCTTTCAATGGAACAATATATTAACTTAAAAACTTCTAGATTATTCTAAATAGATTATTCTGTGGCTTGGGGGCAGGCTCTAGCGACGTAAGGTTGCTAACAATCAGGTCTCAGATGCATACCAATACACCAGCGAGGCAACTCTCTCTCAGCTAACTCCACCCACCTCCCATCTCGGAACAATAAAAACAAGGTTAAACTAACTCTCGGGTTTTCGAGAACTGTCCAAACACGTGAAAATATAACTTCTCACAAGCATGACGCTATACATCATGAAAACCTTAAAGAAAAATATTACATAAGCCCTCGTTCATACCATGTATGGTTCGTGCAGCATACTTAATCGAGATTGCATAGGCCTTAGTAACAAAATTCGTGAATTAAAAAGTTAATTCTTGAAAATAACGTAAAATTACATATACTGACTTGAATGAAAAGTATAATGAAATGAACAACGAAAACCTTACACAATTTACATATAATTACTTATACCTACATGACAGGAGCTCACCTTATGAGCTGGCTATACACCTCTTAAATATACAAATGAAATGCATGATTAAAATATGTACTCTACAGTAGGACAGATTTGTAAGAATATAAATATATATGTATATATATATATATATATATATATATATATATATATGTATATATATTATATGTGTATATATACATATATATAAATATGTGTATATATATATATATATATATATGTATATATATATATATATATATATATATATATATATATATATATATATATATATATTTACATACATAAATATATGTATATATATATATACATATACATAGATAGATAGATATGTTTATATATATATATATATATATATATATATATATATATATATATATATATATATATATATATATATATGTGTGTGTGTGTATATATATATATATATATATATATATATATATATATAAATATATATATATATATATATATATATATATATATATATATGTATATATATATATATATATATATATATATACATATATATATATATATATATATATATATATATATATATATATATATATATATATATATATATCTATATGCATCCAAATAAGTCATATATTTTTGATACGTTAATGCCTGGATTCTCTCAACCGGCCTCGAAGTCAGACCCTCAGGCAAAATGACACAAAGACAATAACTTCTGACCGGCTGAGAATCGAACCCTGGTCCAGGAATCTTGTATGAACGGTGACGTAACACTTGGCCAAGTGGTATGTCACTGGTCATACAAGTTTCCTGGACCAGGGTTCGATTCCCGGCCGGTCAGAAGCTATAGTCTCTGTAAGATTTCACCGGGGGCTCTGATCCCGGGGTCATTAAGAGAATCCAGATATTAATGTATCAAAATATATAGCTTATTTGAAATATGACAAAACACATTTAAATCTACAAAATTTATCATTAATCGAATGCCAAGTTTCAAACCTAGTAATTAGCTACGATGGTAAAGATGGGTTGATTTCAATTCTAAGTACAAAAACCTGAATTCGACAGGTAGGCTATATGTACAGAAGAGTTGTCATTATTTATCCTTCTCCGTGGCTAAATGGTACGGTCACTGTAATATAAGCATCCTGGACCAGGGTTCGCTTCCCGGCCCGTCAGATGCTATCGTCTTTGTGTGATTTCGCCTCAAGACTGATCCCGAGGTTGATAAGAGAATCCAGACATTAGTGTATCATTATATATCACTTATTTGAAATAAAAAAAAACACGTTTAAATGTGCAAAGTTTATCATCAATCGAATGCCAAGTTACAAACCTACCAATTAGCTACGATGGTGAAGATGGGATGATTTCAATTATAAATAAAACAAAACTGAATTCGACAGGTATATGTACAGAAGAATTGTCATTAACTTTTATCTTTCTTCGTGACTAAATGGTACGGTCACTGTTATACAAGCATCCTGAACCAGGGTTCGATTCCCGGCCGGTCAGATGCTATTGTCTTTGTGTGATTTCACCTTGAGACTCTGATCCCGAGGTTGGTAAGAGAATCCAGACATTACTGTAATGAGAAATATGGCTTATTTGAAATATATATATATATATATATGTATATATATATATATATATATATATATACATATATATGCATATATATATATATATATATATATATATATATATATATATATATATATATATTATCGTAAATTAACGAAATACGTTATTATGTATAATTCCTATTAATTTGCATACTAGCAGATACTTCAATTTATATGCATAACTGAAAAAATTCCAGTAAATATACATATTCCCTGAAATCTTAGCAATTTTGCAAAAAGACAATTACAGAAGGAGTTATTATGCAAAATAACCTAAAAATTCCATAATATTTTCATAACTCCTAAAATGATGGACATGTATCTATCCACTATGTATATAGTCGAAAGGTTAAGACCAACGGAAACCATGGTCGTTTGCGTGAGTATCTATTTCACTCTATCTCTCCAGAGCAGTCACCCTTCTGTTCACGTTTCTTTTATAAATACGTAACTTGTGTTTTTAGTATGACACTTTTATTAGTAGTATTTTCTTTTAACAATTGCATTTCATGAGAATTCATTTCCGAATATTTCTTTTGTCTTGTTATATAGAATGTCTCGCCATTCGTGTCCATTTGCTATATGAATAGACTGGAGGGTTTCAAATAAGTCTTTGTCACAAATGTAACGAAGGCACGAACCCTTTTTCCTTGATGTGCTCTTCACTCTTATTTTCATTACATCGTACTTTTTAAAGAGACGCATATCCTTTACAGTCTTTTTGATATTGTCCATTTGAGAATCATTGTCGTATTCCTCTCTCTGCATCAAGCCACATGTTTTGCTTGTTTTTTTTTTTCTTTATTCATCAGGAGGGACTAATGAAAGCACTAATTCCTTTCCTCCATTGCTTGAAACTATAAGTGCTTGTCTCGATCAAAAGAATGATATCACTTATTTAATATCACAATGTCGCCACTATCTAATTGTCTAGAGCTATGACGTAAACTATTAACAGTTAATAACAGTTATTTATGATACTAACCACGTTTATAACCATTATTTTGCAAAATTACTAAGATTTTAGGAATTATGCATATTTACTGGCATTTTTTAGTGATCATGCATAGTAACTAAAGTAACCGATAGTGTACAAATTTACTAGGAATTATATGTAATAACGTATTTCACATACTTGTGGTAATATATATATATATATATATATATATATGTGTGTGTGTGTGTGTGTGTGTGTGTGTGTGCGTGTGTGAGTATATATATATATATATATATATATATATATATATATATATATATATATATATATTATATATATAAATATATCACATATTATACATATATATATATATATATATATATATATATATATATATATATATATATTATATACATATATATATATATATGTATATATATATGTATGTATATATATATGTATATATATATATATATATATATATATATATATATATATATATATATATATATATATATTATGTTCCCTGGTCTGGGTACCAAAAATATATATTAAATATTACGGTTGGAAAGTTACATAACCTACTGAGTTCCAAATTCACCTCCTTGTTTTTGCATAATTCTGTTACAGTTGAAAAACTTAATACCCGAGCTCTGAGGAAATTATTTAACTCCCAGACGGTAATATATGAAAACACTGAATTTCCAAAGGTCTCTTTTGTACATTCAAAATAGACTGGGTAAATATTATAAAGAACTATTCAAAACAATCACTTACTTCGATTCTTAAACAGGGATACGAGAGAGTTCTGTAAAGAACACTGGTGATCTAAATAATACACTCTTTATAAAAAGGAATATATTCTATGAAAAATTACAGCACTTTGAAGAATTTACACCAAAAATAAATTACTTAAAATATAAAATCTGAACAAAACATAGATTCAGACAAGAAAATGTTACACTCTGAAAATTATATAATCACTTGACTCGAAATTTTAAATCTGAACAAAATCTTAAACTAAGACAAGAAAATATTACACTCTGAAAATTATATAATCTCTTGTTTCACTGGAAATTTAATTTTACACAAATATTTGATCTTGATAATTAATAAAAATAGTTAACACTTAACACTCTAATGATTTAACTCTTATAGAAATTTCATAAAGTAACTGATAAACTTATGAGATTTTAGCTCACACGAAGTTTTAACCAGATAGGACCAGTTACAAAACTTACACAGTACCAGCACTTACAACAACGCAATAAATTTGTAATCACTTTTAAAGTTTCTCTAATGTTTGAACACACTACACACGGTATACGTTGGGTAAAGACTTGTTCACTTTGGAGGGGACACACACTCGAGGTACTTGAGAGAGAGGATGAACTTTGGCTCTTTCACAAGACAGGCTAGTTCTCTTCTGCACTACGCATTCCTAGGGGCACATATATATATTGACTTAGTTATTCTAGATTCTTCTAGGTCAGGAGTTCTAGAAGTTTGAGGGCCATCTCTAAGAGGGCCAGAGTTACAAACTAGATAAAAATTCAGGGGAACAATCCTTGCTTGCAAGGTACCCCTTTCTCAGCTAGCTCGGCCCACCCTCATTCTCAGAATAATAAAAAAAAAAAAAAGATAAAATAACTCTGGGTTTTTCAAGAACCTTCTAAACACTTGGCAAATATAAGGATTGCGTAATCTCTCACAAACATGACACAATACCATAAAAAAATTACATAAGCCCTTGTTCATACCTCGTTTGGTTCTTACTGAATACTTAATCGAGATGATGTAAGACTTAGTAGCATAATACATGAAATAAAAAGTTAATTCTTAAAAATAACGTAAATTTACATGTACTGACTTGAATGAAGAAAACAATTAAATGAACAACGAAAGTCTTACGTAGTTTACATACAGTTACTTGAACCTACAAGAAAGGAACTCATCTTATGTGCTGGCAATACACTTCTTAAACACACAAATGAAATACATGAGTAAAATATTTACTCTACACCAGAACAGCTTCGTAGGAGTATATATACACACACACACACACACACATATATATATATATATATATATATATATATATATATATATATATATATATATATATACATATATATATGTGTGTGTGTGTATATATATATATATATAAATTTATATATATATATATATATATATATATATATATATATATACATAAATGAGTGTGTGTGTGTTTGTAGAGGTTCATATTACATATATGTATAGAGTTATATTCTTATATAAAGGAACACTTATAAATTTATACATGTATTTTTGTGCGCGTGTGTATATATATATATATATATATATATATATATATATATATATATATATATAGAGAGAGAGAGAGAGAGAGAGAGAGAGAGAGAGAGAGAGAGAGAGAGAGAGAGAGAGAGAGAGATAGATAGATATTGTGTCTAGTACGATTTCTTTTTCCCTACTTAAACTATGATTGTCCAGTACAAGAACTCTTACCAGTGAGATAGACAACGCAAGCAACGAGCGTGAATAAAAGGAGCAACTTCATGGTTGATTATTAAGCAGTCCAAGTAAATAGACCAGTCGGAGTTTTATCTTATATAGGCGCACTGTATGGGGAATTTGCTGTTTTAAAATCGCCGCCCGGCCCCATCCTCTACCACCACATCCACCCGCAGTCGAGACATTTTTCGTTTTGACAATATAGATAAGGATAAGCAGGTGAACACGTCCAGATGGCCTTTCGATTGCCTTTTGAAATTTTCCCTGATACGGTATGTAGGCAACATATGCACTAGGAAACGTTGCCTTTTTTTTACCTTTAAAGGTTTATCTTTGTTATGTAATATGCAAAACATTGTACCGTTGATAATCAGGTTTTTCTGTCTCTGTCATTATGACATTGCTTAGCTGTGGGTGTCAGTTTAGGGGGGGGGGGGGCAAATAGCATAAATGCTTTATTTACCCTGTAAAACACGATACAGACAAGGAGAGACATGTTGTTTTTTCACTTGGAGAAATCCACTAAATAAGCAGAACATTAATTTTTTTCGATGAATAAGGCTTCTATAACTTGCAAATTCTTTAATGTGAAAAATAGCCGTCGACACTGGCAACTACATGTATTTTCTTACCTATTTCCAGACTCAGGAGACAAGTGAAGAAAGACCAACACCAGTAAACAATAAACCGTTTAACACTTGTTTTGGTGTACGAGTTTTCTGCTTACTTAACAGTACTGTTGAACATGTATACAAAGGAAGCAAAGTAGCGACGTCATTGCAAGGAAGGGTCGGGCGTTTTTTAGCTCAGTTTTCTCGCCGTTTTAATTTTTTTCTTTCTTTCTTTATTTACCCCCATAATTTCGGCGCCAGCTTTCTTGGCGACGGTTTTTTTTTCTTTTTTTTTTTGGGGGGGGGCCCACCACAGTTTGTCACCCAAATTAAATTTAAAACAGAGTAAACGAATTATATTAAACTGGTATGAAAACTCTAATCTCTTATTCACATCTAAAACATATATACAAAAGAATACAATAACAAATAAAACTCAGTAAAATATATATGCTAAAGCATAAAACATTGATAATGAAAACTCAGTAATTGAATGCATCTCGTAATGGTTGGCTAAATCACGCAAGTATTCTAATGGTTCCTTCTCACCAAATAGGCGCACAATATTCAAAGTGCGCTCATCAGCTTTCACATATCTAAGGAGTTTTTGTCTTGGTGCATAATCAGCAACCAATTGTTCATAATATACATCTCAAATCTTTTGATTTTTTTTCCTGAGACCACCAATAAATTTCCATTAAACTGTTTTTCGAAAATTAGAATTCTATCGTCTGATTGACCACTGTCAGCTATTAAAAAGTTTTCATGTGCACCATTGTTCTTCCTATAAAGTTTGTATTCACCGGAGATCACCAATTCTTCTTAGAATTAGTTCACCAAAAAGCTGGCGCCAAAAAGGTTGTGATCTCTCTCTCTCTCTCTCTCTCTCTCTCTCTCTCTCTCTCTCTCTCTCTCTCTCTCTCTCTCTCTCTTTTCTATATCTCATTTCCAGTCTCTTGAAGGTCCACGTGCACAGGAGTTGGGCATATTTCCTTTAATGTCCCACTTAATAGAAGTAAAACGTAGGCACCCACAGATGTTCCCCTAACACCTGCTACACCCCCACCGTCCACTACTAAATAAGTGAGCCCTGTGTTTTTCCTAGTGGATACGTCACACCACTTAAATCCCCGCCTGTGTACAATTTGGGATACGTTTAGTGCTCTGGTTGACTGAACTGTTCTCATATATTCTTCTGGCCTTGGGTAATAATATGAAAACCAATATAAGCCTCCAACGAAATTGGCAGTTACAGGCAAGAAACATCATTCTTATCAAATTCTGTTGGGCTTTTTTTCATGTACATAGAATGATAAGTCTCTATGATATGACCTTAAAGAGTCTATATTAATTACGATATTTATGAAAGTATCCAAACTGTATTATTGAGTTAACCTAAAGAAACCGTAGAATAAAATGGGTAGGCTAATGTTATTTTTAGGAAACGCTGCAGACCTTTGCTCAAGTGAAGAAGCTAGCTTGTGTATTTATTTTTTGCTAGTATTTTTTCAACAAATTCATTCTTTTGTACTGCAATGAAAGAAGTGTTAATATATCTAATTTTTTCTAAAAAGGATTTCTTATTAATTCTTTTTAATTTATTTCCACGCTTTTTATGAATTGCCCTGTAAAATGTCAGCTAAATCTCTCGTTTCCTTTTGATTTCTAAATCTAATCATTAAACTTGCAGCTTTGTTATAGATAATACAATACAGTATTATTATGATTCACTCTTTTTAGAGCATTAATTTCTTTAAAGCACTCATATCTATGTTTCAGTTTAGTCTTGTTTCAGATAAGATATCCAAGTTGCAAATCTCGTCTAAATCTTGCTATAAATCATTTAAGTGTTAAAGAGAAACTTTCGATGATACTGAATACGTGTGAACTAAACACCTGGGTGATAAAGCATGATAAGTGTTTTGGGTGGCCTTTTTCAGCATGCTTAAGATAATTGCTATTTCAGCTGATTACAATGTGTTTTTAGGCGCTTTTCGATATGCTCTCTCTCTCTCTCTCTCTCTCTCTCTCTCTCTCTCTCTCTCTCTCTCTCTCTCTCTCTCTCTCTCTCTCTCTCTCTCTCTCTCTTAAACAAGCATTTAACCTTCCCTGTCAAGTTTGTTTGTGAAAAATTGAAAATTCCGATCGATTAATAGACGAAAAGGGAAATTAAGAAGGAAAAATGGTCAGATTTAAGCCTGAAAGAAGATCTAGGCCCATCTCTTAATGAAGGCATTGCGGGAAAACAGAAGCAAAGCCAAATTAGAAGTAAACGTTTGAACAAGTTCAATGTTCATCAAATATAGCTAAACATTTTATGGTTTTATTTATTTGTAGAAAGATGAGGATATTTAGGTAGTGGAATACTTTTCTACAATATTCCTGACAATAGTCAGGAAATTTGTGCCCATAGACTGGTAAGGCTACGTGTGATCATGGTTTGATAGGAGGATGTTCAATCATGATCTGGTCGATCGATGCTTGGTCTGGTCAGGCTGTGTCACCATAGTACATATACGATTAGGGTCTAATCAGGTTGTGTAGTGGCCTTAACCCTTAACATATATAGTAAACAAGCTTAGACTACATAAGATCCTGTATAGGTTAGGTAAACTAGACTACTACTAATACAATAACAAAAACCGAACATTGGATAATTAGAACTCTAACACTAACACATGACATAGGCTAACCTCTTAGGAACCAACACAGGGTCATACCAGATACATAGAACAATATCTTACAGCTTACCTGTATCTTATAGTAGCACTCTAGTAAAAACGAGACATGGCACTGGGTAGGGAAGGATAATATTAGTTGGGAATAGGATAAGGTTATAAGATAGGAATAGATAAATCAGTCGTTATCTCTGTGAATGTTGCTGCTTGCGACCACGACAACAAACACCATCAGAATTCCCGCCAAACTAGAACTGTCCACCAAGAGAAAATAGTTTATAAACTAAAAACAGTAGTATTGTTTCTTATAAATAGAAAATTACAACTGAAAAACTTCTTAGTAATAAAATATATTACTCCATTACACCCCTCCCCTATAAATCAAGCTGATCAGGAGGCTTGACCATTCTAGTAGACATGGTAGAGGAGTAGTCTGTTTCAGTTGAACTTCCACTTAGGTACCACCCTCAGCTCCTTCGTTAGTTTCAGAGACAATAGGTAATGAGCTAAGGTATACTCTTGGTATGTGAAAAAGTCTTAGTCGGTGTGATTGGAACAAAGTTAAGCGATCTAGTCATCATTTGGTTTTGATGACATTTAACAATATCACCGACATTTATTTCATATTTAATTGATACAGGACCAGTTTGCTCTAACACTTTTGCAGGAATCCAACTATCTTTAGACGCAGTTGAATAATTGCGTACCATGACCGGTGACTCAGGATTCACTTGGAAACCTTTAGCAATAGTTGCATCATAGTGACACTTTTGTGTCTCTTGCTTAGACAACGCATCCGTCTTAATATATTTACTAGTATGTTCTAGATCCAAAACTGAACGCAATTTACTGCCAAAAATCAACTCCGCTGGAGACACCCTAGTGGTAGAAGGAGGAGATACTCTGTACTGCAAAAGGAATTTATGTAGTTTCATTTACCAGTCCTCGCCAGAGCAATGTTTCAAAAAACTCTTAAGACTTTTGACTGTATTCTCAGCCTGGCCATTAGGACTAAGGGGCAGAAGTGATGTTACGAACACCATTCTTCTCTACGAAGAGTTCAAACTCTCTAGAAACAAAATTAGGTCCATTTTCCAAGACCAAAGTTAACGGTAACCCAAACCGAGAGAGGATATTAATAATTAAATTATTGGTGGCAACTGAATTAGTGTCTTTACTAGGCAACACTTCAATCCATTTGGAATGTGAGCCAGTTAATACTAGACCTGCATAATCGACATGTACTGTTACCTATGGTTTATTAGGCCAATCCCAGGGATGAAGAAGAGCTTTCTTAGGTAGAGCTCTATTAGCCAAACAAATTTCACAACTAGCTGACAACTTCTCAATGTCGCAATCCAATCCAGGCTACCAGAAGTAGCTACGAGCCAGCTATTTCATTTTAGTAGAGCCCAAATGCTCTTGATGCAATTGCTCTCTCCCTTGAGGAGAAATGATCACTCTAGATCTCTATAAAAGACAACCTTGTTGAACGCTTGATTTTTCTTTCAGTTGGAAAAAATAGCTTTATCGCATCTTGCACTGACTCTGCCCAACCACAATCTAGAAACAGCATCACTAGTTATTACGGGATCCTTATTAGACCATCTTTTTATCTCTTTAGTAGTTACTGGAGCTGTATCTAGTTTGTTTACCAACTGGATCCAGTCTGCACAAACAGGAACAGACTCAGGGGAAACAGATTGAGGTAATTGGCTCAATGCATCTGCCGTACCCAAAGACTTACCTGAACGGTGATACAACTCAAATGAATAGACTTGCAGCATCAAAGACCACCTCTGGATTCTACCAGAAGCCATCTCCAAAATAGGTTTATTAGGGTTAAATAGGCCTAATAAGGGCTTATGATCAGTAATCAGTGAATAAGTAATACCGCATAGATAATGATGAAACTTTGTGAGCACACAAAAATGAGTGTTAGCACTTCTTTCTCCGTCTGAGAGCAATTACGCTTGGCTTTATTTAGAGTATGAGATCCAAAACTACTGGTAACTCCTCACCATCCTTCTTTTGACATAGAACTGCACCTAACCCCTACTTGGAACTGTCAGCAGACACAACTAGAGGTAGCGAAGGATCAATTAGCAGAGACAGATTTCTGGACAGCTTTACTGTACTCCAAATTCCACCACCAGTGAACGTCTTTCTTCAACTGATCATTCAACGGTTCCAGAGTTCCAGAACAACTGCTGCATTAGTCAGAAACCTCCTATCGAAGTTAAGTATTCCTAAATAACTTCTCAACAATGTATTATCCTTAGGTTCAGGAGCATTTAAAATAGCATCAAGCTTCTCCTTAGTAGGCCTTAATCCGGTCAAGTCAATAGTATACCCCATATACTGATATCAACACCAAAAGAATACTTTTTAGGATACAGTCTCAACCCCACTTCCTTGAAACGCCTTAAAACCTCACATAGAAGCTCCTCATCTTCACAAGAGTTTGAGCCCGACACCAAAATGCTGTGAAGAAAATACACACACACACACACACACCTGGAATACCTCTTAGTAAATCCTCTAGTGCACGCTGGAATATTCTGGGTGCATTAGCTATACCAAAACACAAACTATTGCACTGAAACAGCCCACGATGCATACTAATACTAGTCAGGGGACGTGACTCAGGACTAAGTACAATGTGATTATAGACATTAGTCATATCTAATTTAGAAAAAAAAATTTCCACTACCCACAGTAGCAAAAAAGTCATCAATTTTAGGTACTGGATATGCCATAACCTGAGTAGCTTGGTTAACGGTTAACCGATAATCACTGCAAATATGTACAGTACCATTACCTTTGCATACGGGTACAATTTGGAGTAGCCCAATTAGAATGAGCCACAGGCTGAATAATATCTTGCTCCAACAACTTATCCAATGCGGCGTCAACCCTAGCACTTATAGCATAGGGGGCATTACGAACCGTAAAATATTTAGGGGATACAGATTCCTTTAAGTCAAAAGAAACATCTATGCCTTTAAAAGTCCCTAGTTCCTCTTTAAACACATCCGGAAACTTGGGCACCACTGTCTTATCTGTCCCAGCAAGGACTGAACTATCAATTAGATTCAAGCTAATATGAAGGGATGGCAACAAATCACGCCCTAATAGATTAGGACCAGAATCCTTAACAAAAACTATGGCTTGGTTCGCCAAGACCTGTCCTCATAAACAAATCCTTACATGAATCTCTCCACATATGGGAATGTTAGACCTACCATACTTCTTCAATCTAGTCGGAGAAGGTATTAATTTGGGGTAGTCTTAAGAAAACTCTTACGGTACTCATGCTCAGTAATTAGGGCAGGAGAAGTTCCAGTGACTACAGTACCTAAAATCTAACATCAGCGCTATTATTTGGATTAAGAGTGACATTGTATGGATCTCCCAAATTAGAAAAACTATCTGTGAAAATGCCCTCACTTTCCACTTCATTGCCAGAGTTACCTGTACCACTAAATTCTACCGAACTTACAGTCTTAGACTTAGACTCTGCAGAAGATTTTGATGACTCATACTTACTACAGTATTATTCTTGAAAAAACACACTTTTGCAATGTGCCCTGTGCACTTTCCCAAATAACATTTTGCATTTTTGAAATAGCAGTCAACTTTCCAGTGGCTTTTACCATCCCACTATATAGCTTATCTGGCCTTCAAACTCATATGTGGCTACCAAAGGCTTAAAAGCAGCTACAAACAAAAACACATTCTCATGGTGTTCTTCACACCTCCTATAGAATTTAAACCTCTAATAAATAGCTATTACTTGGAGCTTGTAATGATTTGTTAGCATCTTGACAATCTCATTAAAAGTACAATCTTTAGGAGATTTAGTGCTTAATAAATCTTTGACCAGACCATAACTTTTAGGACCTATTAGTGATAGGAATGCTGGTACTTGCCTGTCATTAACAATATTATTAGCTTGAAATAGTATTTTGACCCTATCCACAAAGGTAGAAAATTTCTCTGTCCCTTCATATGAACTAAAATTACCAAGGAGTACCATATTTACTTATCAAAACCAATAAAGGCTTAACCATACTCTAGAGAAATCACAAGAAGCCTAGTTATCTCATGGCCTAGATACAATAATATACCATCAACATATTTTATCATGTTACCCGAGAGTCTAACCCCATAGATATTTTAGGCAAATATATATGTAGGATATGCTAGTTTATTAGCATAACACCAATGTCACGGTCTAGCATCAAACTCGTCACCAATTTGTGATGGCCTTAACCCTTAACATAGATAGTAAACAATGCTAGACTACATAAGTTCCTGCATAGGTAAGGTAAACTAAATTGCTGCTAATGCAATATCAACAACTGGATATTGGATAATTGAAACTCTAGCACTAATGCATGACACAGGCTAACCGGGTCCATACCAGCTACATAGAACGATATCTCACAGCTTAGCTGTATCTTATAGTAACACTCTAGTAACAATGAGACATGGCACTGGGTAGGAAAGGGCAATGTTAGTTGGGAATAGGATAAGGTTATAAGATAAGAATAGATAAATTGACCATCACGCAACACAATCGTCGGCTCTGTGCATGCTGCTCCTTGCAACCCCGACAACAAACACCAGCAGAATTCCTGCCAAACTAGGACTTTCCACCAACAGAAAATATCTTATAAACTAAAAATAGTAGTATGGTTTCTCAATAATGGAACTGCAAGTGGAAAACTTCTTAGTAACAAAATATACATACACACACACACACACACACACACACACACATATATATATATATATATATATATATATATATATATATATATATATATATATATGTACATATATACATGCATATATATATATATATATATATATATATATATATATATACATATATATATATATATATATATATATATATATATATATATATATATATATATATATATATGTATATATATATATATATATATATATATACATATACATATATATATATATATGTATATATATATATATATATATATATATATATATATATATATTTATATATATGCTGTATATAAACTCATGCTCCATAAAAATAAAGTTACTGGCATTCACCTTACCTCTCAGTTATTACCAAACTGGCACCTTGCACACTTCCCCCTCCCTGCTGTGTCTTACTGTTTGATGATGACACCCTCAGACACTGACTCTACTATCAACGCTAAGTCCCTGAAACTATCGTCTTTTGTCAGCGGAGTAGTGTTCGCCTGGTTCCTGTATGCTGAAGTTCAGTTTCACATCAAGGGCATGACCCAGTCAATCACCAAAGCAGATTACATTCTCGCTGCAATCCCCAAGGACACTTTCCTAGAAATCTCCTATTGGCTGTGCGAGCAAGGGGAAACCCCAATAATGTAAGCTTCGCTTAAATCATACCTCCTAGAGCAGCTGCCTGCATAGCAAAACCTTATCAGCTCTCTCAACAACCGTTTGGGAACCAAAAGGCTTCACTAGCCCTCAGAGAAATTGCCAGTATCACCCGCCTGTATCCTGCCACAGATGGCTCTCCTCATGAAGTGAATCTACTCCTTGACCTTTGGGCATGGTGTGCCTACCTGAACCTGATGGCCAAAGTCGACACCCTTATGGACAGCCACTTCACGACCTTCAAGTCCTCGATCAATGCCTCCACTCCGGACTAAGTAGACAATTATTCAGCATCAACCGAAGCTAATTTGAATGCGGTAGGACACAGACGTCCACCCTGTGATGCGCCGGAGTGACGACAAAACTACCCAACACCCACCACCCACCACTCACTCACACCCCAGCCAACGACCTCTACAACCACTTCCTGTTGCCCATTGGCTACATTTATGCTACTACCACTTCAGATTCGGGGATGCTGCAAAGAAATTTGTGAGTGGATGCCAGTGGCCAAAAAACTTACAAGTAGGCCATTAATTGCGATGGTTATCTTCCCTGTCACTAATCTTTTCTTTTTACATGATGCAGATAAGGCATGCAATGTTTGGTAGACATCGGTACTTGCCCTTCTCTTCAACCAAGGCCATTCTCCAGGACACGATGCAGTCTGTCGAAGTCTGCTAACATCCACCTGATAGGTGCCAACGAATCAGCAATAATCACCCATGGTTATAAAACCCTCACATTATCGTTTGAAAACACCAAATATAATTGGAAGTTTCTCGTAGCTGATGTCACAATGCCAATCCTCGGTGCTGACTTCCTCTCCCATCCCCAATTCCTGGTTATTGTCACTCACCATCGGTTGGTCAACTCAGATTCGTAAACCTCGAAAACTCTACAACCTGGCCCCTCCAGCCTCGCTCTCCACATCAGTGTACCCACGGATGCCTGCCTACGCCCACCTCCTCACGTTGTACCTGGATGTTTCCCTTCCAGAACTTCGTCAAATGCCTACGGTTCCCACTAAACACCGTATTCATCACCATATCAAGACGGCAGGGGCCTCAGTGTTCTCCAGATTCAGATGTCTGACACCGGATCATTTGGCAGCTGCTGAATAAATGTTCGCCAAAATGGAAAAAATGGGCCTTTGCCAAAAGGCCTCATGCCCATGGTCGTCACCCTTACACATCGTCCTAAAGAAAGATGGCTCTCTGTGTCAGGATGGAGATTAAAGGCGCCTGAACATGCAGACAGAACCAGATCATTAACCCTTCCCAAACATCGCTGACATGACCTCCTTCTTGCAAAAATAGAAGGTTTTCTCCACACTAGTCCTCCTGAAGTATTATCAAGTGCCCATGAACCCAGAAGACATCCCCAAGATCACCAACACCACCCCCTTTGGTACATACACCTTCAACTACTCCTGTTTTGGCCTTCGCAATGCTGGGGCCAATTTTCAACGTATCATGGATGGCATCTTAGGGGACCTCCCCTTCTGTGTATGTTTTGTGGACGATATACTTGTGTTCTCTTCCTCCAAAGAGGAGCACCTCCATCATCTACGCATCACGTTCGACGGCTTACAACAGAATAGCCTTGTAATCCAGTACGACAAGTGTACCATTGGCGTCAACAAAATATCATTCTCAGGACATCGCATCACTCCTGAAGTTGACCACCCACTCCGTGAGAAGGTAGCAGCCGTTCAGAATTTTCCCTTTCCCTAAACCATCAAAGCACTGCAAGAATTCTTGGGCATGATCAACTATTATCACCATTTCCTGCCAGTCATCGTCACCACTCTTTCCCCCCTCTACGCCTCCCTCAAGGGTAAGCCAAAAGACCTGAAGTGGGGTGCCCTTCAAAAAGTGGCTTTCTGCAATGCAAAGAATGCCCTACCAACTGCTGCTGCTCTTACTTTTTCCGTGCCACATGTACCTCTCCTTCTCTCCACTGATACCAGCGATGTCGCTATTGGGATAGTACTAAATGTTCATGGTAAAGAAGACTGAGTCTCTATTGATCACCTTAAACTTGCTTATCTCTTGCAAGATGACCCGCCTACAGTGCGCCTCTACAGAGGTGGGCGACCTATTTCACATGTATGTCTTTTTTAAGGGGGGATCCATGTACCACACATGTATCACACATGCACGTACATTGTAACGGTATTTCTGATTTTTGGATATTATCGTTATCGCTCTCCCCTCACACTGATAACCTGTTAAAGACTGAATGTTCTCGAATCATGGTGTTTGAGTTTTTGTGCCATTCTTTCCTGGAACAGGTTGTATATAGGTTCATGCTCCGTCGAAATAATGTTAGTTGGATTCACCTTGCTTCTCAGTTATTATCTAACAGGTGCCTTGCACAGCATGTACATCTGACTGATCTATTTATAGTCATGATCGAGCTGTACTATGCGTTCCATGGTCTGGTTCGGCTATGGGAAATCATAGTCTGGTCGGATTATATTTAATCACAATCTGGTCGGCCTCTGGTCCAATAAGTTTTAGTTAAGTTGTTTAGTATCAAGGACTGGTTGGGCTAATTGGGATCATGATCTGTTTGGGCTATGTGAAATCTTGGTCTGGTTGGCCTATGTATTAACATGGTCATGCTGGACTAAATCATCATGGTCTGGTTAGGCTATATGCATATCATGGTCTGATTGGGTTAAGTGCCATTATTGTCTGGTAGATAGGGGTGAAAAGAAGATTATTGCAGGTACTGTACTGCTCTATTTTAAAAGAGCTTGTGCCGTGTTGCTTGCTCATGTGATACAAAAAACTACTACTTATTTTCCTTTGAGCTCCTCCTGCTCCTCTAAAATCCTGAGTTTGTCCCTGACTGCCTGAAGTATAAATTGGACATAACTTAATTCATAGTAAAGCATTCATTTCCAGGTAATAGTTATCACACAGATATCCACATATTCCAGAGAGGGATGTAGGAGTTGTCCTTGAGTTCTGAGTAGCGGAAAGCCTTGCCTTTTGTTAAGATGACTCCTTTTCTTCCTCTGCCAAGCCATGTATTCACACGGTGAATACACGGTGGTCCCATACAGCTGATGAAGAGATTGGCTGCATTCTTGGCTGTGAGTTTGCTTCTGTGTTGTGAAATTATCATCTTCATTGAGCTAATCCCTTTCTCACAACCTGCATTACTTGGAGAGAGCGTGTCTACAGCCATAAACAGCTTCTTCATTTTGTTAGGTATTCTTCTGCCTTCATTTATCTTGCTCTCCATGAACCCAAGGTGGATCTTATTTTCATTCATATTTAGGACCTGACTTAAAACCTCCACCTCCTGTTCTCCAAAGTGAGAATTGTTATGGTTCCAATTGTCAGAGCTAAGGACTACCATTTGATTGAAGAGTGTGTCACCGATCTCTTTTTTGTTGGCCATTGGCCTATGCTCTGTTTGCTGTGATTGTGAAAAGCTTTTATTTCCAGTTTTCAAACACTGCTTGAATGAAATAGAAAGAATTGATGATGGGAGACTTACCCACACTTAGCTGCATTCTATTGAGCTCCATCGCTTCTGCTTGGTTGGCAGCGACTTTGTTTACCCGAGTACTCCCTAAGACTTTGAATGCATTAAGAATACATTGTCATGGTGATGGGGACCCTCTTGGAGTGTGATCTCCATGTTCTAGAGATTTTCAGATAAGTTCTTTTATCTTATAACATCTGTAATCAATACAAGGCTGTTCGGGAAATTGAATGAGCACAACGTGGAGTGCAACCTTTTGAATTGGGCCCTCTCTCTGCCATTCCTTGTCTCATTTTCTGATGTTCCACGAAATGTTTGTCAAAGGCTGGAAAGAACAGCCTTACTGCAGAGACTGCCCTTTATGAAGAAGCTACACATCGGACACTGAATCCTTTACCGATCTTCTTGAGGATTATGTGAAGGTTGTAAGCACATCCTCTTACCACCTTGGCGTTCTTTGGTGACTAGCTGTATAATGAGTAGATACTGTCGAGGAAGGCCTGGAAGACTTTCATTTCTCCTATCATATTCAGTGCCCTAGTCCACAGCAAACTCCAGCTTGGGATTAAGGCAGTGCCATTCTGGAGCAGCTTTTCAACACTTGAATGAATGAATGGTTTATTATTATTATTATTATTATTATTATTATTATTATTATTATTATTATTCACATGGAAATACATTATTTACGCAATGCATACAATATTCCTTTCCAAATTTTTTGATAAATCATTGTCTGGTCTAACAGCAGGAAGATTGGTATTTGTTTGAAAACATTATTCAAGGTAAATTCGTTTTGATGAATGTAATTGTGGTATCATTGCGTGTGTATATCGTTGAGTCCAGTTCCAAACCTTTCGATGGTAGCGTTGAGATTAATCTATTTCTCTTTCAAGGAGGAAGAACAGTTTATAGCGGCAATACCAGAGAGCTTTAAACCTGAAGACTATTTCAAGAAGGAGTTTCCTAGACTTTAAACTAATGTCACGAACAACAAGAATAATACGATAAACGAAAACGTGAAAGAGCAGAAGCAAATCGGTTGAACAAAATCTTAGACTTTATAACTAGAATCGCTGAAAAGGTTGATTTGAATAATGAAAATTTAGTGCACCCATTATATTATGTTTTGAATAGATATAGCAATAGAACTTTGATTTGTTGAGGTATCTTGACGATTAGCTGATCCTGGTCTCCTCATAGGCTCTTCCTTGCTTGATTATAACGACGTACATCGGCAAGATAAATTCCCTCCAATGGCTCTTCTTGAAGAGAGGATCACAACAACTCTTCTTTTATATTAACTGAGGATTGTGATCAAAGTGGCAAAGTCGTATATCATGCATAAACAAAGGATGATGTACTGAAGCTGATCGACAGGAAACGTCTTTCCTTAGGAGACTTGTCCCAGAAAGATCATGGAGGTAGCACACCTGTCCCTAATCACTCAGCTTGACAAATTCTCCTAGGTCATCTGGTGTTTCTAGAGAAGCCTGTGCTTTAAGTGCTCTCCACTGGAAATCGATTCGTTGATGTTTGAAGCAACAAGGGCTAGCGACCAGGGATTCCCCCTTCCTTCCTGTCCCAATGCAGCAGTTATTACATTTACGATCTTACTTGGTGGCTTGACGTAAGAATCTCATGAGGGGAATTCCTTGTATCTCTCCATCTATAGATATGCAGAAACGTAGCAGTAGGGGGACGGTGGGGGCGGGAGGAAATATAGTGACCCCTATTTTGCCAAAAAATTTACTTTTCCATCTGTTATTTCAGAAAAGATTAAAAGTTATTAAACTACATAAATGTAGTCACTCAGAAAAGATTCAAAGATATTAAATGCATAAATTTAGTAACTTATTCATAATAATTATCATTCAAAAACAATTTCTCGAATAGGTTTTTGTTAACATCCATTTTCATGTTAAAGTATATTATTCCATTATCTAGTTAATTACATGGATATGGTCAGTTGTTGAATATCCGATCAAAAACTTGCCTGCTCTCTTGGCTGATAAAAGTCTAGTTTTTTCCATTTTGCCTAATATGATCTTTGTAAATAATTTACATATTACTGAGAAAAGCATATTGGGCGGTTATTTTTCAGGTCTTTTGTTTCTCTCTTTTAGTGAAATAATATAGTGATGATTTTTATTTTAACCTGAAGATATAGAGCAGTCTTGCAAGCACTCTATTATTAAATCATTTGTTAGGCCATATTCGTTAGCTTTGCGTTTTTTCATGTATTTTAAGGCTTTCTTTACTCCTACTGTTACATTCAGTACCGGCTCAGGTTTTTCATTATTTCTATTTGCAAAGCTATTCTTATTTTACCATTGTATGGCATTGTATAGAAATCCTCTGCAATTTTTATCACTCCATATCTTTTATTGAAACATCCATTTTCATCGGTTAACACCATATTCCAATTCTTTTATTTTATTAACTTGATGTTTCTTCCTCTCTTTAGTATTTCAACAAGTTTGGTCTGATGGATTTTACGAATGTCTTGGATTTTAGTTCGTTTGTTGTTTTGGATATTTCTGTGAATTCTATTGAATCTCACTTGGATTTTACTCTTATTTCCAATCTTCCCTTTATTAGATTTTGGGTGTTTTATAATAGTTTTCTTTGATATTGTTCAGAAACTTTTCCACCTATCTCTTGTGCTGATTTCAATACAAATTTGGTTTAATTACAGTTCATTTCTTGTTTACTTCCTTTCATTTTGTCATGTAGCTTAGATTACCTATTTTGTATTGCTAAACTAAACCCATCCTATTTTTCTCTTATTACAGGAGTGTTTATTTTCTTGCTTAGAATTATTTTTTTTCTTTCCTTAGATCTAGACAAATTTTACTTCTCACAATTCTATTGTCATTTAACTTTAATTTGTTTAGCACAGTTACATCTTCAACTGAATTAACCTTTCCACTGAGACTAAAATTTATTTAGTTTTTTATTTCTACTCTTGGGCTTCTTGCTGACCATTTGCTATAATCGTTTTTATAAGAAAAAAAAAAAAAAAAAAAAAAAAAAAGTGATTTTTAGATTATTTTCTTCAGCAAATTCTACAAGGTCATTTCTTGTGTCTACTCCAAATTTGCCTGCAGCTGATTCTCCTCTCTTCTTTTGAATAACTTTGCCATAGAAATCACCGAAACCAAATGCAAATAGAGTCTCATGTTTTTTTAAAGATATCTCCAGATATCCCTAATGGAAGCAAAAAGCTCCGGGAAAGGTTGTGCCGGCCATTACGGCTGCCGGTGGGGGACCCATTAGAACTTTGAGTATTCTTCAGTCCTCTCTTGGACTGCCATCCACAAACCCTGTAACCGGTAGTACAGCCAGCAACAGATATTGTGGCTGGATGGAAGCTAGAATGAATACATTCTTTTCCCTTTCCTCTGTATTGTATGTTATTGGTGCATACGTTTGAATGATCTTCATTTTATACTTTTATTTACTTTGATAATCGATATATAATTCCATCGATGATACTATAAAATTCCTCTATGTTACCTGCACGATTTTGATAGATAAGAAATCCCGCTCCATTTTCTTTGTTCCTTTCATGTCATCTGAGGCAAAAGATATGACCCTCTTTTAACTCTATATAAGATTCCCCAGTTCGTCTAATTTCACTCAATCTTACTATATTCTCATTTCTTTATTTTAGCTCTTCTAGTGGTAACACAGTAATATCCTCCCTAGACAGCGTCCTGACATTGTTTATTGCGACATTAGTTTCTTTAAATTTTCAACAGCTTTTGATTTTTTATTTTGTCTATTTTCTAGTTTACAAAAGACAATTATGTAATGTTGTAATTTATAATTGTTATTTGTCTTTGGTTTTAAACTACGGTGATGAGGTATGAAGATGAAAACCTCACAAATAGCGAAGTATTCCATAGACTGGATAATACTGCATTGGTCATAAAATATCAAGGTTTTTAAAATGCCATTCTATTACCAAAACAATATACACACACATTTTATATATATAGGCTATATATATATATATATATATATATATATATATATATATATATATATATATATATATATATATATATATAATGAAATTTTGGAGGTTCACAAGACCAAAAGCATATTATACGTAGGAGAAAGCTAATGAAAGGTATACAAGAGAGGAAGAGAGAAAAAGAGAAAGTTTCAAAACCCGTGATAAAAAAAGGAAGGTTGATTATTGTTATTCTGCAAGAGAAATTTGCTACTGTATGGTACAAAGAAATCTGGTCACATGGCTAGAGCTGTCTACTGGAATGGGGCCTTGTGCATGGAAATATAATTGAAGAGAGGACACCCTGCAGACAGTTGTGTAGGCGGAGGGAACTGCCAGAGTAAATCATTTGAGTAAGTCTCCCTTGAATGAATACTCAAAAGTAAATCTAAAATAAGCAATTGCTCATTTATGAAAGTAGAAGAAAGTAGAAATCCAGAATATAACAGAGCAATGGGAGGGATAAGAGTTTACGAGTAAGTAATGTAGAACAAAATTTTCATGTGGAAAACTGGAGGAAATATACATTATACAGTATATCTAAACAGTTATACTTACAAGTTTTATATTTTGTACGTTTACAGTAGAAAGCCAAGACACCTCTGTGGCAAGTTTGACGAAGAGCGTTGAAGAAAGAAAGAATGAGAATATACAAGATATTGATGTGATACCAAAAAAAATGAAAAAGAAAGGTTACAAAACTTGGGTGACATAATAGGTAATTTTAGTACAGTCAAAGAGCGTGAAGAGAGTGACAATGTGAATGAAAGGAAAGAAGGTGAACAAAGGACAAATAGAACCTAGAATGAAAGATAAAATGGAACTGAATGTAAGGTCTGATTTTGAGTGAGAGAAATCTGTTAGAATCAGAAAGTAAGAGGGCTCACTAATTCAACGTAGAGATTCTGCCCCAAAGCGTGAATGTGCGTAATTAAGACTTTTTCAAAGAAAAAAAAAAATTTAAACGACGGACAGAATCATTGTGGGTCGACAATGTGAGGCAAATTGAAAAGGGGGGAATTCATCTTTATTTTTTTTTTCTGCACCTCATTGCTCTCGTCCACTAATTGTGTCTTCTTTTGTAGCTGATGAATGAGTCATGGAATTTTTGAGTGACCGCTTAGTTTGCAGTGGCTTTTGGAATTTGAGAGAGTACAGTAGAGTAACTTGTACTGCCCGGTGGAGAAGGAGTACCAATAATGAGACATTTGGTCTACTGATGTTGGGTATACAGTTGGACGGTATGGTAACCAAATTCACTGTCATCTTAGGATTAAAAAAGATGGTTGAGTGTTTATGGGGTTTTAAATAAGATACTTTCTAAGATCACCTGATAGATTCTTTGAGAATAATTTTAAATTGGAATTTTTATGCTTGAGAAGTCCAGTGTTGATGTTAATTTCTTGATATACGTAAATAATTTATTTTCGTTTAGGGTGTATATAAGGGAGTTGATAAGAGTAATGTTAGACTGTAAGGGTATAAAAGTGAATGCATGTGTATAAACTTTGAGCAAAGTTAAATAAGTGCAAAGAGCGTTTCAGGATTTCTTCTTTGGCTTGAGTGATTCCTCAACGTTAAAATTGGCAGTTTTGCCTGGACTTGGACTTCTAGAACCTGCCCTGCACTTCAATTGACTAAGAACAAGCTGATGATTGATAATCCACCTAGGACAAGATCTTTTATTCTACTCAAGATACAAATAATGTAGCTGTAACTTACTTAGCTATGATCTGACCACAACAGGTCAGCCTATTACAATAAATCATTTGATATACCAGACCCCTTTTTTGTACCCTTCATAGACACTTGTTCCTAATTTTATTCGAAATGTAATGATATCAGGATTTCTGATCCAACGCCCTACTATTCCAATCTATTCTCTATTGATAAATGCCCAGAGTCCTTCCAACTTTCTCTCCATAATCAATAGCTAGTCTAGGTGTCACGGAAGCATATACAGCTGTTCTCTTCATAAAAGGGTTGTATGATGTCCAGGGATGATTTCTGGCTTGGGTACACATTTCTAGTATGGGGAGATTTCCTCCAAAATGGCCGCCAAGATATCCGCCGGATCCAATCAGAACACCGTCTATATCTCGAAAACAGATGCTTCTTCATGAAAACTACAAGGTACTGAATTTGTTCAAAACATTTTTCCAAACCATATGAACACTTTTGTGTGCAGTTTATTGGCAAATTGTTCTTATATAAGGATATAATATATGATTAAATTGATGAATTGTCCTATTATTCATCAATTCTATCAATACAAAAGCTTTACTCACTTCATGATATCTTGAATTAACTGTTATAGGATCAGCTGAACATAAGTGTTATAACATTTAATAAATAAAGAGTTAAAGCAAGTGATAAAGAATTTACTATGGCAAAAAGGTATAAATGATTATCTGTAATCTCCGTGAATGTGTCAATCAGACTGTATATGCATGATAATTATACAGTGCCACATTCTGCAAGTCCCGTGGCCTTTATTGGGCTGTCCTTAACTGGAATTACAACCAATCAATCGATCGTACTATGGACTGAAAACTCCTTTCAAAACTTATTCAAGGGGGTGCCGAATATCTAGCTGTCTCATCCACCAGTGCCTTTATAAATACAATATATATAACTGGCCTTATATATTTTTATTTTTGCATGTGTTTGAATTTCCACAAGCACAAAATCTTAAGCTTGATACTGAGTTCTTTCTGCTTTCACATGAATTTGGTTTGTAACAGATCTTGCAAGGACATGGGTTACCAAAATCCTCAGGAAGCTTATTGGCTCTGTAATAATTTGAGGAGCCCATCCTGTCTTTTGTTCTTCATATCTATAATGACATGGATCATGAATACTTCATCGTCTTCTAATAAACATGCTTCATTGAAAAAAAAATGAGGAATGAAGGAAGATGATGAGTGTGTCCTGCATCACGAGGTATTGGACATCATAACTCAGAAGGATAAACGGATTTTGAGCAAAGCGAAAAATCTATTTTTGGGTGAGATGGCCAAGTCGTCCTGATGGAAGGTTCCTTTAGGCAGCTTTCTAAAGGATAATTGGCTACAGTGATACTCCCAGAGAATTAACCACAGGTTTCTAGAATTGTAACTCCTGGCGCGAGTATCCTTGATATATCTTTTAAGGATATCGCATAATATCAGGGGACGTATTTCTTGATACAACACATGGCAATCTTCACCCCAAATAGAGTTTGAGGGGGAAGAGTGGCGAAATTGAAGGGGAGCCGCTATCAAGGTTACTCAGTGGATCCCCTCCCTGTACCACCCCGGCAAACTATTCCTTTTGTAGTAGCGAATTAAGCACGGTGTATCTCCCAACTGCTCTCGGTTTTGTTACTATTTCAATGATTATTACTATGCAATCTTCAGCATCTTCATCCTCTGGAAAGTTGAGTATTTAATCTTTCCTGTGTATAATTTTTGGCTCCCTTCTCACAGTTAATTTACCATAATATAGATGTGTTTAGTGGAGCAGAGCCATCACCGGAAGAGGCCATTTTGGACTGCTGTAGTAAACATAAATTCTTTATTTAGTTAGTAGTACGGCGTTCCCGGTATTTAGCTTTAATGAATTATAGCTATTTAGGCAAATTATACTAGTGAAGATAAGATTATACATGTAATATTTCCTCTTCTGTTTAATGTTTCGATAGTATACGATAGGGGCCTCGGTGACGTAGCGTAGCCGAGATCCCGACTCAAGTTAGGCAAGCCTGATGCGTTTAAGTATACTTTAGTAACGTTATCCCCATTTATCCTCTTGTATCGTTTTATTAATTCAATCAGAGATAGCACATCTCCTAGAATTACTAACATAATTTGATACTCGTCTCTTTTAGAGATTTAAGGATAAACCCTTCCTTTCCTCCCAGTGCCGCCATTAGGCGGCAACCCTGTCTTTGGTCTTGCTATAGAGTAGTGTACTCCAGCTTGACTGGGATAGTGTTTCTGTTTATCCTCTTTGCCGGTGAGTATCCCGGCTTTGAATTACAACAGTAACTCAGAGTATTCAGTCTTGTTGTCGGTAACTCTACTGATGGAGGATTAGTCATTCTCCTGCCGGTTTCACAGTTGCCGGCATAGGAAGCCCGGCTTCCTAGTCCACAACCGAAAGTGGTAGTACAGTTGCCGCCACCTTCTCCCTTGTGGTCTAGAAGACATGTCATATATCCGGCAATGTCTTAGGCTGAGGAATCGTTATTATTCTGCCCCCCCAAGACGGGGCCAACATAGGAAACTATGTTTCCTTGTTTTGCTGTTGAAAGTGGGAGGAAGACATGCCACCTTCTTTCTATGAAAAAATATAAGACCTTTTTCCCTTCCCCTTTTGTCCTTTAGTGACTGCCTGGTCGTCACAACATCTGTGGCCGGTATTCTACAATCTCCCCGCTTGCCGGGCTGATTACGATGCCGGCCGGGCTCCTACAAAGGCGGCTAGATTGCTGCTTCGACCTTCCCTCTAATGGAAGCAAAAAGCTCCGGGAAAGGTTGTGCCGGCCATTACGGCTGCCGGTGGGGGACCCATTAGAACTTTGAGTATTCTTCAGTCCTCTCTTGGACTGCCATCCACAAACCCTGTAACCGGTAGTACAGCCAGCAACAGATATTGTGGCTGGATGGAAGCTAGAATGAATACATTCTTTTCCCTTCCATTTGAATCCTCATTCTGGAAAGAAGGCAGTAGAGATAGTAGTCCCTACAACCCTTTTTATTGTACTAAACTATAATAATACGGTACCCCTTCTACCCATTCTTTCTTTCTCTGTCAGTTAGTGCCGCCAGGTACTACCCTAGCCGGAAGTATGCCGGCAGAACTACAGTATAAGACTATATAGTAGCCAGTATTCCTGCAGTATAGATATACAGCAGTTAGAAAACTACAGTATATAATATACAGTAGTATGATTTTCCAACATATTCTGTGTGTCCTTTCAGTCCATTGTTGAGACTGATAAGCAAATGTTGAAGTGAAGTATTCCTTCAACATTCTGATGTATCCTAGATCATCAGAACATAAAATCCTTACCCTACAGTATTAATATTCACGAGAGCTATTCCACCCTATATTTTCCTGATAAGGAAAGTCAATTTCTTCTCCGATAAGTATAGTCTATTTGCTCTAGCAGTCCAGATCACTTAGCTTACATTCAATTAATTTTATCTTATTGTTTCATGACTTCTGCTCGGTTGCGGAAACATTCATTTTTTGTCACCATCATCTCCAGTGCAAATAACCTCTCATCTTACAAAAGTTGGATTATCGCTTCAGCTGAGAATAGGTCTCTCTTTGTTAACATGGATTTATTATATCACTTTTTTTTAACTTTTCTTTTAGTCCTTAAAAACTTAAAGTAGGCCTTAGATAGTTGAGTGAGAGCATTCCCTTTAACTTCATAAATAAAATTTCAATATGAAATTTATGTCTCACACAAGATGAAACCTTACTACTTTGGTGAACAATATTAGGTTCTGAATATGGTGGCAAAAGAAAAAAAAAAGAAAGAGATCCAACCTTTTATTATTAATACTAGAGTCCTGCTAATGCCAATTGCATAATGTTCATCATTTTTCACCTTTAATAGAGGAAGGCAAAGATCTTCGCTGAGCAAAACTCTTGAGGGAGCTTCATTTATTTTTTTTAAGTAAAAAATCTTCATTTCCATAATTAATTATTTTGAGCTTATAAACAAAAACTGGCCTCTAACATCTTAACTACTGCACACCATTAGAAAGTAATTGATGACGTCTCCCTCAATGAATCCTTAATTAAAATGATAATTAATATATACAAGTATACAAAACTATACATTTGGCAAAGCGAGACCAGGAAAATTATCTAAACATCTACTTTTGATTCTCAAAAGATAACACCGTCTTAAGTCCATACTAATAACCGTGTATGGAGCATATTTGAAAACAACCAATGATCATAAAACACATGTGATATTGTTGGTACACATATATATATATATATATATATATATATATATATATATATATATATATATATATATATATATATATGTATGTATATATATATATATATATATATATATATATATATATATATATATATATATATATAAAGCTTCAATCATTACAAGTTATTTACGGACAATCGTTGGGGCAATGTCCTTGAGAGCAGACACTGTCCTTCCAATCACAGATGAGAGCTACGGGATTAAAAAGTGTCCCATCCGAGCAATGGTATTCGAACTCTATATATCCTGTAGAATCCTAGAAGGAAAAATATAAATGATTGTTTGTTACTTGTAAATTTTAAGACTAAATTAGATTGTACTGTATATAATATATATATATATATATATATATATATATATATATATATATATATATGTATGTATATATATATATATATATATATATATATACATATATATATACATACATATATACATATATATATATATATATATATATATATATATATATATATATATATATATATATATATATGTGTGTGTGTGTATATATAGATAGATAGATAGATAATGAGAGTCTTTTAACATGTTTTGGCTACGGATACGATCTTAATATAGGAAAAGAAAGGACAATATTTTCCTATGATAATAAAGTTAAAAACTAGTGTAGGCTAAAGAAAACAAAGCTATTTTCGACCAGATATTTTACCTTATCACAGATGTAGTAATGCGTGCAGTCCTCCTCATCAGCATTGGGTCCCAGCTTACTGCAGTGGACCCCGGGGGCACCAGTCACTCTAGGGGTCGTTGTTGTCGGTGCTGACGGGTCCTTCCAGTTCAGGTGAAGAAACAGTTCATGAATTGTTTATAAATGTAATGTTTATATTCCATTATTTGAAGAAGTCTTATTTGCAGTGCTCATTTTCTCACTTCCTCAATTCAAGCTAGAATAATTGTATGTAAAACTTATATAAAAAGAGATGATGTTGATAAAATCCAGTTGAAATCTCTACTAACCCTTGTGGTTGTGGTTTTTGGCGGGGCTGTGGGTGGTTTCGTCACAATGCCTCCGCTCAGGACCTCCAGCAAGGTGTTGAGGAGCGGGAACTTCCTTCCGTGACACGTGCCGTGGAAATCATCGGTTTCCACACTCCACACCATGCAGCCAGCCAGACCTTTGTCTAGGGCATACTGGGCCTGGGGGGAGGGGGAACAACCATGGCAGGAGTCAGCGTGGGAATGTTGTTTCGTTATTAGTAACAATTAAAGAGAAAATTCAGTGGTTTTGGTAGGATTATAACCGTCATCAGAGGTCATCTAGACACTGAAAGGATGTATAACGGTAGAATTTTCGTCAAAAACTCTCGGTTAACTATATTTTCAATTTAAGTGCGAAAGATTAATAATAATTTAACAAGTAATTGTAAAAAGGGTAGCTTATAATGGACATGTTACTTTTCTTTGTCTGCAAACATATTTACCTTGATAGCAACGGAATCGGGATCCTCGTATCCGACCCAAATGTAGTTGTAGGGAAGGTAATAAGCGTAAGGCTCATTCATGTCAGGGTCATGCACAATTGTCCATGAAGTTTTTGACTGAGCCTCACAAATCTGTGATGGAAATAAGAGGAATCATTTCCTGCATAATATTGTATGTGTTGTGGTGGTTATCAATAATTGTTTTCAATTCTATTCAAAGATTCCAAATTTTAGATACAATTCTTTTGCAAGAATGAATTTTGAAAGATGTAATTGTACCAATTCTGTTTGATAAGGAATATTTTTCACCTTGAAGCTAAATATGATTTAATTTCTACTTGAGAAATTTAATAAAACTGATAAATGCTCGGTAATAAAATGTCCATATACCTCATTGTATCCTAAAAATCCAGCCTGTCTTGTGTAAGGTCCAGCCATTCCAGGATTTGGTGCAGGAGCATAGATGCCAGTGTCACTTTCGTCCTTAATCCTGAAGGTGCGCCCGTAAAAGGGAACTCCTAAAACCATTTTCTCTTTCGGAGCTCCTTTTTCCAGCCAATAGTTTACAGCAAAGTCCTAGAAAGAAAATCGCCTTTGAAACTTAACACAAACACACACACACATACAGCCAGTGTTTCCCAGGACATGAGGCCGAAATTAAAAGAAGGATAAGCATGGGATGGAGAGCTTTTGGTAAACAAAATGAAATAATGAAAAGAAAAATACCGCTTTCTATAAAAGTAAAAGTATTTAATCAAATGGTCCTACCAGTATTAACTTATGCATCAGAATCTTGGAGCCATAATACGTCCTTAGAATAGAAGCTAGTTGCAACCTAAAGAGCCAGGGAAAGATTAATAATGGGACAGAAGAAAAGAGCAACATGGATACGAGAGCAAAATAAAGATATTTCAACAACTTGTAAGAAAAAGAAATGGACGTGGGCAGGAGATATAATGAGAATGACAGACAATAGATGGACATAGAGAATAATAGTATGAGTCCCTAGAGATTGTAAAAGATGCAGAGGAAGGAAGAGAGGATGATGGATCGACGAACTAAGGAAATTTGCGGGCTTGAACTGGCACAGAAAGACCATAAACAGATGCAAGTGGCAGGACATGTCTGAGGCCTTTGTTCTGTAGTAGTCTAGTAAGGGCTGATGATAATTATATATATATATATATATATATATATATATATATATATATACATATATACATATATATATATATATATATATATATATATATATATATACAAATGCATATATATATATATATATATATATATATATATATACAAATGCATATATATATATATATATATATATATATATATATATATATATAGGCCTATATATATATATATATATATATATATATATATATATATATATATATATATGTTGTAAAACCTTATAATGTTTTATGATGTTCATGTGGAACGGGGCAACGCTGGATGTTAGGCTTCAACCAATAGGTGTATCATTTTCCATTGACCAACCCTTACCTGGTTGAGGTAGAGGGTGTCTCCCGTGTCTTGTGGATGAGCGTACAGGATGGAATGATGGTGTGTGTAAGGCTCCCAACTTCCGTGTAAGTCGTAAGTCATGAGGTTGATCACGTCCAGATATTTGGTCATCTCGGGGATGTTGTAAGCCGGGTCTATCGTTGCTTTGCCTGCCGATACGGCTGCGGTCAGGATCATGCCCTCGCCGTGCAGAGCCTCTGAGAGCTCCTTCAGTAGAGTGATGTAATTGACCTGAGGCGAGAAGGACTCCTTTAAATTATATACTCGTCTTTGACGTTGATTGATCGCCACACAAAAAGGTACTTTTAAAGCTCAACATTGCTACTTAAGTAATTCATTATCTTCTCAAGTGAATTTCGGTTAATTTGCCAACTTACATAATCCTCTGGGTTTCCTCCCCGCTGCGTTGGATATTCCCAATCCATGTCCAGACCATCAAAATCGTGTTTCTTCAAAAGCTTAATTGATGAATCTATGAAGGTCTTCCTTTTGGCCGGATCCGCTGCCATCTTCAAAGTGAAAAGAAAAAACAAGAATGGTGATGGTAAATGTTTCGCTTATCGTAAAAGGGTAGTGGTAGATTTACTAATAATAGAACTAGATCAATATTTTAGGCTTCCATGTTTATTCATCAACTCTCATTTTCAACTAAGTAGCAAATGTTGATAACTATATCTTCTCAATGGATATTTAAAGCCATTTTTGGTATTGTCATCCTATTCAGTCTTAGTGCAAAAATTATTTATCAGGCTCTTTTTATGAAAACTCTCTTCAATAGTAAGAGCAATTTTAGTAATTATGTCCATGGCATATCACCCAGTTCCATACGCAACAATAAGACATGATTTGAATAATAGATTGAGTAATTTAAAAATTACGCAAACATTTATTTATTAGAATTCTATGAGAGAGAGAGAGAGAGAGAGAGAGAGAGAGAGAGAGAGAGAGAGAGAGAGAGAGAGAGAAAGTTATCATCTGTGCCTTACCGCCGAGTACTTAGCGGACCCTTCATTCCATCCTCCAACTCCCAAGATTGTTTTCAGATAGATGTTCTTCTCCTTCAGCTTAGTGAATCGATCATAGCCACACTTTCCCCAGTTTTCGCACAGATCGTTATATGGATCCAAAACCTGAAATTTTATAGGAGATGTACTTTGAAATTTTATTGCAATAAATTCATTTGTTCATGTTGTTCTGCCATGTGTGCTATGGTGGACTGACACGAAACGCTTCAATCAAGATACAGAACAAGACTTAAATGTCAGCTGTAGCAACTGATAATTCATATATTTGGTATTTATATATATTCCGGTTATTTTGTGCTTTGCTCTCTTTTTCACCACACATGGGAACTTTCACAGATTTCATTGTTATCCAAAAAGAACAAATGCAGTGAATAAGGGGGGAAGCCTTTCTACATAAAATCGAAGCAAATTTTACTTATTATTAGAATGTAAAATTTACTTCAAGTTGATACTAAGAATTGCTTATTAGTTAAAATGTTATCAAGTCGTCCAGTAAAAGAAAAAAAAAAGTATAATAGTGCCATTGCCTATTTGTGGATAATGTTTTTCATTTAAATCTATCATGTGTAAAGGAACATACATATTTCTATATGACTTTTTTATCAAAACTAAGTGTGTGAAGGTGGTCTTCCTAAAGTTAATGGATAAATGACACTGCAAATTATTAAGGCAAAAGATGACGTTCTTATGAAATTAATGATTACATTATTTAACAGATACTGTTAAGATTATTTTTAGTAACAAGCCTTGCATTTTACCTTGATCTCATTGTTGGTGTCAAGTCCAGCGAAAGCGTAGATGAGGTGGGAGCAGAGCGTTGGGTCATTGTCTTCTATATCAAACTTCCCAGCCTCTTGTCTGTACACTGCCCAGGAGCTGAAGTAGCACACCAATGTCACTCCCTCTGCGGAGCAAAAAAAAAGATATTATAATTTACTCTTCTTAAAAACTTTTATCAAACGTTCTCGTTTTTTTATTATTTTTCGAATATGATCTTCCAGTCCAATAGCTAATTTATAACCATTCCTTCTTTTCAATATAATATTTTTTTTATTTTCAATGACACCATAATTTCATGCCATAAACAAGAATATTGATATCAATAGTGCATGCATCTACTTACCAGTAAGATAGAAGGAGGCACAGATAAGAGACAGAAACAGCGACAACTTCATGGTTGAGTGGAGAGTAGACTGGCAGCCTTTATCTTCAGTGTAGCGCCAGTCATTTGCCTCACACTAGTGCCTGGTGACTTTATCAACCTCTAATGAGTACATCTCCCTGCCATAATTTGACGGAATGATTAGACACAAACTGGGTAAGAGAATTCTTCCAGGTGGTATGATTTGAAAAAAAAAATGGATTTCGTGTTTTTTGGCAAGGATATTCGAGTGGGAATATCAGCCACAGATGCAGATAAATCTCTCGATTAGACAAATTGAAATCTGGTTGGAAGGGGAAAATGTGGCAGCGACTCTTGTTTTTCTCAGGAGCCATCCTATCATGGAACCCACATTTACAGTACAGTATATCATATCATATTATATTAAGTTATTATTCTTGTGTACAATATAATGATACATATTTATATTCATACATATATACACAAATGTATATATTCTTACAAAGCTGGACTAGTGTAGAGTAAATACAGTAGTTTATTCATGTATTTTATTTTTGTTTTCATATGTGCATTGAAGAGGTGAATTGCCAGCCCGTAAGTTGAGTTCCTCTCATGTAGACATGAGTTTTTTAAGTAAATTACTTAAGACTTTCGTCATTAATTTCATTGTAGTCTTCATTCAAGTCAGTATATGTAAGTTTACGTTATTTCTAAGAATTAACTTTTGATTTCACGTATTTTTGTTACGAAGTCCTATGTAAACTGTTGAGAGTATTATGTGACCATATGAGATAAGAACAAGGGCTTATGTAATGTTCTTTTATATTTTTATGAGGTATCGCGTCATGCTTGAGAGAAAATATGCAATTCTTATATGGCATGTGTTTTGGAAGATTTTCAAGGGCCTTAGTGTTGGATTTTATCTTCTTTTTTTTCGACGACAAAGGTGGGCGGAGCTAACTGAGAGAGTTCGTCTCCCTGTTGTGTGGGTACGCATGTGAGAGTAATCTTTGGCTACCTTACGCCCCTAGACTATCCCCCATGATTCCAGATTTTGGACCTGGAATATTCTGGAAATAGCTAAGTCTTATATATGAGGCCCCCAGGGCTGCATAGCAGCAGTAGAGAAGCAGACGTCCTATGAAAGAGCCAGAGTGCCTCCCTCACTCTCTATCAGTACTTATAGTGTGTCCTCTCGAAAGTGATTCTGTGCCCCCAACATAAATCGTGTGTTGAAACGTAACAAAAGAAGTCAAAGGTAATTTTCAATTTATTGTGTTGGGGTGAGTGCTGGCACTGTGTAAAGTTTTCTAACTGGCCCTGTAGTAAGGTGAAAGGTATTTGTATCATGATCTGGTTATCTATTTTCATTAAGTATCAAACTTAAATATTATATTCAGATTTAATTTCAAGTGAAACAAGTGATTGTATAATTTTCATAAGCATTATTTCTTTTGTCTCAGTCTAAAGTTTATTCAGATTTAATATTTCGAGTCAAGTGATTATGTAATTTTCCGTGCATAACATTTTTGTCTTAATCTAAGTTTTGCTCAGACTTAATATTTCCAGTGATTTATTTTTGTTTTTAAGTAAATTCTTTCAAAGTGTTGTAATTTAAATAGAATATATTTATTTTTGTAAAGAGTGTATTATTTCAATCATCAGTGTTTATTTCATACACGCTCGTATCCTGTTAAGGAATTGAAGTAAGAGGTAGTTTTAAATAGATTGTAATAATAATTACCCAGTGTTGTTTTGAGTGTATTTAAGAGACCTTTGGATATTCAGTATTTTGTATATTGCTGTCTGGGAGTTATATAATTGTCTTAGAGCTCGGGTGTTAATATTTTCAAGTGTAACAGATATAATGTAAAAACAAACAGGTGAGTTTTGAACTTTATAGGCTGTATAGCTTGCTTGCCGTAATATATATATTATATGTTTGGTTCCTACAGACTGGACCATTGTATAATATATATAGGCTGTATAGCTTGCCAGCCGTAATATATATATATATATATATATATATATATATATATATATATATATATATATATATATTATATGTTTGGTTCCTACAGACTGGACCATTGTATAATATATACATGATTCAGATAATGTGCAATAAGAGAACTTTATATCAGAATTCACTGCACATCAAGGAACGCGAAAAACCCTCTGAACACAGGGGAAATTATATAACATTAGAAAGGGAACTCTGCCTTTCAACGATGACACTTGCAGCATTCGATGATATCCAGGAAGAGTATTCTTTAGACATGCCCTTTCAGGAGGCTATGAAAAAATAGGTTGTAATGTAAGAAAATTCCTTCAGTAACAGTTGGTAATAACAGTACTTGATTCAGATGGAAGAACGTGGATAGAAGAGATTTCTAAATCCCAAGGAGCACTTGTTCATCCCATTGATGAATGCCTTAATAAACAGTTAGAAAAGATGGAGAGGTTATTTGAGTACCAACATGGAGAGACTGTGTTAAAGACTAGGAATGGAGCCATTAAGATATTTTCGAGTGATGTTAAAAGTTTTGTTATTTGCCAGAAGAGGTAATAGGTTATTATGTCCGCTGTGGACTGATTTTTTACAATACGGGTTCTGAACAGAATGGTTAATACATGTCAAAAGTTTTAAGGTAATGTGAATAAGATATAAGTGAACTTTGTATTATTAGATGGCAGAGTCCTTGTATTGTATATCTATTATCACATATATAACTTATATACGAAGTTTTCAATATCATCTTCTAATCTTCTTTTAAATGAATATCTGGTTTTATTAATTCCTAAGCTGTAATGTTCAACTATTGATGATTGATTATTGTAAGCAATTTTGATTATATAATTTTCAGTCGGACATTCCTCTACTCTCTTAATAGAGCTAAAAATACAATTCTACGCCGTCAGTCTAATAAGCAATGAATAAAGAAATCATCTCTCTCTCTCTCTCTCTCTCTCTCTCTCTCTCTCTCTCTCTCTCTCTCTCTCTCTCTCTCTCTCTCACACACACACACACACACACACACATACAGAAGTAAAATGAAAGCAAGTAGAGGAAAAGGATTGAGATATAATTTGTCTTTACTGGTAATGACTTTTAAGGTTTTCTGATGATCTGTCAAAGAACTTAATCTCTTCACACCTACTTGTGAAGCCATTAAATGCCGATACAGAGGAATAAAAGGATTTCCCAGAGAGCATTGGAAAAACGGGGCTGGTATGGAATATAGAATTTCGTATGATCTGATTGCCTTTCGGTCATTCAGAGACATGCTAATCCATCCTTTACTAGACCAGGTAAAAGGAACATCATCCACGAAAGCCAAGAAACCCAAATCTGTACGATATAATATAGTATTATTACACAGGAGAGGAAAATAGAGAGGTAAGTATTTCATTCCCATATAGGTTGATGGCGGCACGTACCCGAGATGGGGCCAGACGACGTCAGCTCTTGACCGCGGGTCGGTGCTTGACCAGACCTTACATATATAGACCTTAGTCCCTAGAATCATAATGTGACATTATATCTCCATCACAGTGGAGAATTCCACAAAACCTAACAATTCCGCATGTTGAGAGAGCAAGATTGCATCTTGCTCGTAAGAGTTAATCAGTACCATTTAAGTGACCGGTAGGCAAGGTACTCACCTTAGAGTATCGACTGTACACAGCGTATTCACGAACCTTTAGAAATAAAGTAAAAAAAAAAAAAACCATGTTCCGATGTCTCATTATCCGTAGACATGGGACAAACACACAGACACACACACATATATATATATATATAGAGAGAGAGAGAGAGAGAGAGAGAGAGAGAGAATACAATAAATATATATATATATATATATATATCGGAATATATATATATATATATATATACCTGAATATATATATATATATGTGTGTATATATATGTATATATATATATATATATATACAGTATATATATATATATATGTGTGTGTGTGTGTGTATATGTATATATGTATATATATATATATATATATTGGATACTTTATATGTGTGTGCGTGTGTGTGCTTGTTTATGGATGTGTCAGCATAAATATTCATAGTTGGTGTGTTTGTGTGCATATATGCCTAATTCACCGAAGACTAAAAGCACCCAAGGTAAGCACTGTTTTCGACAATGTTGCATGAGTAGATATATGATGGCACTCGGGTTACTCACCAATGAGTACTGTAGGCACCAGGGCTAAAAATGGCATGCCAGAAAAGCTTGAAATCTTGTTTACTTTCTGTATACCTGGTAATTAGTTATTAACAGTTTCTGACACATATATCATCATGCTACAAGTCTGTGAGTCTTTGTCAAGAGTTTTACACAACCAGAGTGCACCAACCAACCAAAAATTAATGTAGATACGTAGGAAATCCTCATATAATTGAGGAAATGCAAACCCTAAATTTGATGCCTGTTGAAGCCAAGAACACGGACTATTATTTAGATGCTGTGTTCAATTATGAACTTAAAGACCTTTACAAAGGTTAGAGAACTAGGATTGATTGCTCAACCTTCCAGGTGTTACATAAGATACAATGAAGTTTATTCCCAGAGCACAAGGCTATAATGAAATGGCCTTGTATGAAACAATACTGAAGGAGATTTAAGATGCATCATCAAGAAAGATCAAAATTAAAGTGAGATAACTCCTCAGGTTAATAGAACACAACAGGAAATCTACACACAACTACACTAATCCTGAAGCTCTTTTGACTGCTCTTGTAAATAATATGCGACCAAACTAAAGGTCGTGGAATGAACACCATTAGAGAGTTTATGAAAAAAAGACTTTAGTAAGTGCACAGATGTTACTTACAATCGACTTGAACAAGACTTTTTTTCTAAACTGATGCATTGAATGAAGGAACGAGAGGCACGGCCCCTGAAAATAGCATATTTCCAACTCCTTAATTTAAGTACGACGACTACTGTGTAGTTGACAGGAAGAAATTCAGATACTTGAGATTTGTTGTAAGCTAGGAGGGAAGTTGTTAACCATAGGTGGTATAAAGAAAGCCTGTCATGGGTAGTATTGTATGAAAAAAGAATACCTATTGAAATTAAAATCAGTCCACGGATGGTGTACTGTATAGCTCATGCATATGGATATTAAGAAGGAAAGTGGAACAGAACATGCAGTAAACAGATGACTATACCAGAGTATTTTGAGACCCGCAGAATAACAAATAAAAGAACGTCGAAGTGCTGGGGTAGTTGACATTACTAATGCGATAACAGTCAAGATGGAGGTGTTTTAGGCACATAGTAAAGTAGGGAGTGAAGAGGGATTTTGTGAATTGTATTGGGAGAAGAAGGGAAAGTGTTTGATGGAAGAAGAGACTTTTGATAAAAATAGTTTGAGAAGACACATTAAGGCATTTGGCCTGTTAGATGAGGGATAGTGGTAGGCATGAAGACCAGACAGACAGAATGCTCCTTTCGTACTTCCATAAATAAGAGATTAAGAGACTCAGAATTATTAGATAGGCTATAGAACTCTAGAACTGCAAGGTTCAAGTGGAATTTTCTAAGATAGAACGACATTGGAGCAAACTACCCCGCAGATTGAGTGAAAGTAGCAGCAGTTTACTTATTTGATTGTTGGGATATTAAGCTTTCGACTTATTGCTATGATCTGTGTTTTAGTTTGAAAATAGATCATTCTCCTTTATCATGTTATGAAATATGGATATCCTCTTGTTTTATACCTATACCAGTTTTGTATTTATCTGAACCTTTTAGAATTTGGAACATGTCCTTTATTTGTAGAGATTCATATTAACAGGTAAAAAATTTGTTTTATATGTAAAAATGAACTGGTATTTTTGTGATATAGAGAATATTGCGTCTTATTTTTCTGTTGGAATTTAGATAAAATATCTTTAGAAGATTTATGATAGTTTTAAGAATTCACCACAAGCTATTATAATAAATGATGTCCTATATATGTACAAATATTCTGTTGAAAATAAGATAAAATAATTATCTCAGAACTCATGGTGAGAAGTCTAAAGAGTTTTTTTTTTTTTTTCTTCTTTTTTTTGCAGTAAATTTCTGTACGGATAAAAGAATTGTAATAATCACTTATCATGTCGAATGTGAAAAGCAACTTTTAAACAAATTTCTATAAAATACATTGGACCCAATGACCCTGATAACTTAGTCACGTATATATTGTGACACTTAATTGCTGATTGTGATTTCTGCTTTAGACTTAGCTGAAATGTCTGACATAGCCCAGTAGCTTGAATGGTGCTGGTAAGGTTAGAGTTGATGCCAGGCCAGAAAACTCTCTGCCTCGCTCAAGAGTTGGTTGTTTCCACAGCTCTGTGGCTGTTATGTAGATGAGACAAGGTGTAGTGGTAGAGGATGGCAGGAACTTTAACTCTTAATCCATACAGAATGAGATTGTTGTTAGAGTAGAGATCATCACATAGCCTCCAGAATGAGATCAAGGAGATGTGAAGGTCTTATTCATTGGAAGTGTATCCTAAGGTAATGCAATTAAGGAAACACACTCTGGAGACACAGTATCTTTAACTTGAACCTCCTCCGTATAGGTGATTGCATTCACAGCCACATCAGTCAAGAGATGACCGGCAGAAGAACCACCTGAGATTTTGTCCTTGGGTGGAGGTTGGCTGACTGGAGTTTGTGACAGGGCATCACGTATGCAGAGTATCTTGCCAGCACAGCTGTGAGGAGGTAAGTACAAATCTTCTATTCTAAGATTTTCAGCGAATAGTGGTTTAAGACAGGTAAGCAGGGAAGCTATATATCATTATACTAAAGATTTGTAAGCCTGCTGAATACAGCCTGTATTTCAAAACTTCTAAAACAATGACCAACCTCACCATCTCAATAGTGGTATAATGACTCTTGGCGTTAATGAGGAACCGGGAGCCATACTGAACTAGACTTTAAAGGTGTGAGGCATCTTCCTGGAGGTTGATGGGAAGGCCCGGGTTAAAGCCGGTAAGAACTGGTGGACAGATGAGGGCCAACTTAATGCATCGGAAGATTTCATCCTGATTCAGCCTCCAACCAAATGCTCGTTTTGGTCTTATCTGCGTGGGAGTGGAGATGTCAGGGGTGAAGTCCCCCAGCTAGTTGACCAGGCCTATAAACGATCTGAGGTCGGTCAGATTAGCAGGGGCAGTGAATCCCTCATAGCAGTGTCTTTCTTTTGATCAGCCAATAGTCCTTCTTCTGAGAGTGTATCCACATAAAGTCAAGGTACTGTAGATGTAGCAATTATAAACTATCCTTATTTGGGGTGATCCTAAACTTGTAGCAACTGGTTAGTAACTCGTAGATATGTTGAAGATGTGCAAGGTAGTGTTCATTATAAAGGCGGATATCATTGATAATTTTAAAACAATGATTGATAATGTCAAGGCCATATTATCTTGCAGGCAGAGGGCATCACCAGTAGTTGCAAAAGCCATCAGCCCTCAGCTGTATTTGAACTAACCTTGTGGTGTAATGAAGGTAGTTAAAAGTTAGTCCTCTTTGGCAAAATCCATTTCCTAGTACCCGCAGAAGGCATTAGTCTTCAGGTTCATATCACTGATAGTAGCAAAAGATGAGGATTAACTGTGGGTGCGTGGGAAGCTTGGCTGTTCAGCTCTGAGAGGTCAACAGTAATGCATACTCCTAGCCCATTAATGGCAACGATGACAAGGGGTTGATAACGAACTTAATGGTTGTCACTAGTAAGCTTGATTATTCCATTTGCTCTCCTGGATTCAAGTTCTACCTTGACCAGGTCCTTAAAGTCAAAAGGGATCTTTTTTGGAGTGTTAATGATAGAAGGTGGATTTTCATGAGAGGGCCTACCATAGGTTTAAGAAGACCTGACTTAAAATATTCTTTGTAGATCAACATAGCATTGAATTCATGGAGGAAGTATTCACTGTCAGCCAAAGGCAACTAAGTGACTATGAAAGGTAGCTAATTACTTCTGTTAATATGATTGATTTCCAAAATTGGCTAAGGGAAGTCTGGACTGGAAATATTATGACCAACTCTTGACAATGACCATACCAAAGGAGAAGAGTCTGGATACTTTCATGGATTTGAATTCCAGAAGAACAGAGTTGCTTGCCAAGAGCGAGGGTAGTTGGAATGTACCAAGAGCAGATGCCTTTTGATATCCATCCACCACGGTCCTCGTCATCTGTCAAATGAGGTCATAGGCTGTTCATGGGTATGCCTAAGCTTTCAAGATGTTGCTGCCCAACTGCATCTGGTAACATCTGGATAAGAGAAGGACACAAATTGGTTTTGATATCTTAGAGGCAGTACAAGAAAAATATCCCTTTTGAGTCTTGGTGAAATTTTAGGATAAGCTCTATTGCTTGAAGATCCATTTTGGCAACTATCCTTTTCCCTGCAACTCATATCAATGTGTCCGGTATGGTGACAACTTTGACATCAGATTTTGGTGGCAGGACATTTAACTGTTTTGGATCAATGACCAAGAGGAATATTGTTTTGTAGGAACTACAGCCTACAAGAAGTCATCTTTTTTCCCTGTAACACATTGAAGTGTCCAAAATGGCAACAGATTTGACACTTGACTTTTCTGGTAGGTCATTTGACTGCTTTGGACCAATGAAAAAGATGAGCAGTTCTTGTAGGTACTGCTGGCAGTAGGGCACGAAGAGGGACCACAACAAAGACCATAGTACTGTCGTAAAGAAGCTGAGTTATAATTAATGGGTGTGGGGTAGGCTGCACTACTTGAGGTGCAATAATGGCACTACCATCCTACGGGACGCAGGAGAGAACGATATAATATCTATATAGATGCACAGAATTGTGCATAAATGTATACTGAATAAAAAACCTGGGAGCAATTGTGTTATCTGGCATTTATAATCTCTTTTATGTTCCCAAAATACCTAAATTGCGAAGTGTTTTGGCTGCTTATCTGAGCTTATCTGTGGGACAATGTATCAAACTAAATGGACCTCGCTTGATTTTTAATAATTTCGAGCACCGATCTCCCAATTTACGACAGCCAGAAGATTGAATTAGTTCTGTCAGATTCCTGAATAATTGCCATACAGGCAAAGATGATGGCTGAAGCCCTGACTAAGCTTGTTCCTGCGGCTTTCGGTTTCTTAAGAAATTCCTAGTCTTAGCTTATTGATATGAAAAGTAAGAAGTCTCTCTAACTTTTCTATAACTTTTTTAAATTTCTTCCAAACAACTTTTGGTGACCTTATCACCATTATGTAAACAATCTCATTGAGCGATGTCTCGGTCTCATTTGAGTCTTATTTTTAGAGATAAATTTTGGAGTTAATTTGCTGCCCTAGTAACTTATTCATAAGAAGTTTTCTTAAGAAAATTTCTTTGATCCAGTACATGTTCATAAATCACAGTGGCCTACAACCAATAGGTAAAGCATTTCAAGACAGAAATTAGGAAACTTAATGATTTGTTTCATGTGTTTTTTTTAAACGAGAGGCATATCCTGTTAATCATATTTCATGCTTGTTGCTATCTCCTTAGAGAACTATGTTTAACAGCTTTACTTGATCGGCACGTGTAGTAAGCTGGATATAATTTATCGTGCTTTGCATGATATACAATCGTCTCTTTGCGTCATTTGACATGTATTTTATTATATTGTATACACAATATAATAAAAAAAGCAAAGTTTTTTCTATCCATGTTGTCAGAGAAAGTTATTCTCTTTCAGTTTTGAATTATATTGAGATCTGGTTTGCAGTCATTTGATAATTGCAGTTATGTTTAAAATTGACACTCAATTAGGATTGTGGTAATGTGACTTTTATGTAAAATATTGTTCATGAAAAATTTATGAAGATCTTTTGGCCATAACACTGATTGATTAATTGCACATGGAAATATATGTGGTTATTACAAGTGTAGATTTCGTTTTATAATCTTTGGTCCACATTAAAAAAATAAAACAGAAAAACTCTGGAAGACTCGCAATAGCGGTTAGTCAAGTTTATTATCAACCAAAATCTCAAATTTATAAACATTACTTTATACAATACTCTCCTTCTTAATAATCCTCCCAGAGCCTTGATAAGTACCTTTTTTGTTTATAGTTGAACATCAGTTTTAGATTTTTTCCTAAATTAATTAATATTTCATATCAGTGGGAGGTTTGTAAAATATCCGTAACTCGTTTATAATAATTTAAGTGTTTTATTTTTTCTTTTAACTAGAGAGGATGAAGGCTCGGTAACATCGCGCTCCTAATGCACCGCATTCCTCCACAGCTTGGTTGATTCTTCTTCTTAAGAAATTAGTTGCCAAGAGTTGCCTTGATCTTGTGGAGGAGGGGGAATGGGCTTCCGTGACAGGTGCCGTGGAAGTCGTCTGTCTCCACACTCCAGACCATCGCTCCAGCAATTCCTTGATCCAGTGTGTATTGAGCCTACAGAAGACGATGAAATTATTTTACTCTTAGCATATTAAAAGGGTTGCTATTAATGAAATGCCTCTACATTGTCCGATGCCAGTAATACTGGGTTGAAAGAATATCTAGTAGATATATCAAAAGTAGTAAAGAATTAGCAGTATCAGTATGATATTGAAAGAATCTGTGAGGTAAAAGAGGAAATTGAGATAAAAAACAAAATGATAAGTAGTATTATATCCTCAAATAAAGCGAAAGCTTGATTATGTAAGGACATTGTTCATTTCACAAACAAACAATTTGCATATAATAGTAGGCCTACCTTGACTCCAACAGAATCAACGTCTTCATAACCAACCCAGAAGTTGTTGTTAGGAATGTAGTAGGCATAAGGTTCGTTCAAGGCTGGATCATGAACAACTGTCCATGGCTCCTTTGCCTGGAACTCACAAATCTGAAATTTATTAGCAAATTTATGTAATTGCTCATTTCACAGGATTTGGGGCTGGCAGAAAGCTACATTGATTAATCAACAGCACATCAATGCAAATCATGAATTCTTAAAATGTTCATTATGATATGCACCGTGACGGCCCAAGTAGCCAATGAATAGTACAATATTAACAGCTAGATGAATCATCAAGAAAAAAGTAAGCTCGATTAAGATTCTTTGATAGATTCAGTACAGTGAAAACAGACCTCATTGTAACCCATGAATCCTGCCTCCCTAGTGTAAGGTCCAGCGCCGCCAGGTCCAGGAGCTTCAGCATAGATACCAGTGTCTTGGTCATTCTTCAATCTGAAGGTGCGACCATACAGAGGGATACCCATCACAAGTTTGTCCTTTGGCGCTCCCTTTTCAATCCAGTAATTGACAGCAAAGTCCTGAAAGCAAGGAAATTTCTGAGTACTAGCTCGAGATGAAGCGAGAAAGAAAAGAGCCAGTCTCGTGACTTGAGGGAAATTGTGTACTGGAAGCAAGGACGGGAAAGAAGAAAAAAAAGGAAAGAATAGTAGGACATACCCAAATGCTAGGTTTTGACATCTAAAGGCTTTTGTCTTTTAACTTCGCTAATACTACCTAGTAACATTAACAAAGTTGCAAAATTCATCTTTCTATCGAAAAAAAAAAGGAATCTTTTATAGATGCCTAAATAGCTCTTCCCAAGGCTTATAAATGTATTTCCTTAATCACTCTTAGTCAATATATGCATTCTGTTTATGATAAATGAACCTGCCTTGGATGTTTGCTATCTATGTCCTATGGAGACACATTAGGCCTGAACCAAAACAGTCTGTTGATGGATAATTTTTGTAGTTATCTAAATGTAGACCTAATTAAGTCAAACTCATTCCTTCATTTTTCAAAGACTTGTCTTAAAGTTCTATAAAGTAAGGAGAAACTTTTATTTTCAAAAAAGTAAAGGTTAAAACGTTTATTTCTTACGAGTATGTATCAATAAACATAATAAGTGTATGTTTTTAACTCCTAAAAGTTACATATTCCTCAAATATGGTCCTATCATTTTTCTTAGAGGTTTGTTGTTATCCTACCTGATTGAGATAGAGATTGTCTCCTGTGTCCTCAGGATGAGGGTAGAGAAGAGAGTGGTGGTGTGTATAAGGTTCCCAGCTTCCGTGCAGGTCGTAGGTCATGAGGTGAAGGATGTCGATGTATTTGGACAACTCGGGGATGTTGTAGGCTGGATCGATGGTGGCCTTGCCAGCAGACACTGCAGCTGTGAGGATCATGCCCTCGGCGTGAAGGGCTTCGTACAGCTCTTTCATCAGGCTGATGTAATTAACCTGTAAAACATATCTATTTATCATAGACGCCACAGATTCGTGTATGCTGGTTAAGGTTTTGTTCTATCTCTTTTTTACCTGTTCTGAAGTAAATGGATCATTGGGGCCTTTCCTTCACGTTTAGGTTTTGTCTCGAAGACATGGCAAAATGAAGAAAAAAAAGATTTTTTCTTTATTTTTTCTTTTTTTTCTTTTTGTAAACTTACGTAATCCTCTGGTTTTCCTCCTCTTTGCGTAGGGTATTCCCAATCCATGTCCAGACCATCGAAGTTATGCTCTTTAAGCAGCTTAATTGAAGAGTCGACGAAAGTCTTTCTCTTGGCGGGATCGGCTGCCATCTGAAGAATCCACAGAACATGTATGGTACGAAAGGTAAGAGTTATATACTCGTATTTTGTTTTGCGTTTACGTTTTCTGCCTTTAGAACGTCCCATAACATTTATTTCGTATTACAACATATCCATACTTATTTAGCAGACTAATTCTAATGAATAATTCATCTTCATCGAGAAACTAAATTCCCCAGTGGATCCAAAATGGCATAGTTACCGAGGCAAGATTACGGGGAGAAAAGCAAAAGATAACTGTAACTTATCAAAAGGACAACAAGAAACATACCTCAGAGTACTTTGTGGACCCTTCATTCCACCCACCAACACCTAAGGTGGTTTTAAGGTTGGGATTCTGCAGGGTCAGGTTGGTGAAACGATTGTAGCCGCATTTGCCGTAGTTTTCGCAAAGGTCATTGTAGGGATCCAACACCTGAGGGAGGGAGAAGGCGATGAGTTTTCTTCATAAATCTTTGGATAAATGTTTTGTCGATAATTACTCCTTTACGACATTCACGTTAAGCAAAAAACATAAGCACATAATTGAACAAATACTCTCTCTCTCTCTCTCTCTCTCTCTCTCTCTCTCTCTCTCTCTCTCTCTCTCTCTCTCTCTCTAAGTAATTAATGGCTATTTGCAATCATATATGAACAATGATGGGAGATTATGAAAATATCCCACAATTCTAAGAGATCGATTAGTATAAAAGAGAAGGAGAGAGAATTAAAAACCTATGGGAGTTTATGCCTCAGTTCTTTCAAACCTCTTTGTCCATAAACTTTTGATAACAAACGCACAGGTGTCTTTAAACAGACAAATAATTCAATTTTACCGATTCTTTTTTTTTTTTATCCTGTCTCATTTCCAAAATACTTATATGCATTACAAAGTCTCCATTGCATGAGATGAGAATAAACTAGAAGGTAGTTGGCGTTATGGACACATACCCTGATCTCATTGTTCCAGCCAAGTCCGGCGAAGGCGTAAACGAGATGAGTGCACAGATCGGGATCGTTGTCTTCTATGGTGAACTTGCCAGCATCAGGTCTGTACGTAGCCCACGAGCTGAAGTAACAGACCAAGTATTTCGCCTCTGGTGTGTGAGAAAAGGCACCGAAATAGGAAGCTATTAGATCTGAAACTTTGCCTCGCTGTCAGTTAATCTTATCAAAAGCAATTGTTTATATAATCACATATATATGTTTTATTTTCACCAGCAAAGTTATGTTTTGGGTTCGTTTGGTTTGTACATTAGCAGAACAGCACTAAGATTTTAGTGTGGTTTTGGACAACATTCTTATCAAAGGTACTCATTACTGGCAACAAAATGAAGAAGACTACTTATGGAAAAGAAATTGTAAGGGTTATGGGGATGAGGCACTTCCCTCAATCTTGGAGGAGGTTTGTCATCACATCAAAAGAAAGGAAATAGATAAATCAAGATGAGAAGCTTCCTCTTATGATGAAAAGAATACGGACTAGGGTGAGATATTCTCTTGGTAAAAGGTATTTCGAATTGACTGCATCCTTTCATGGGGTAATGTTCGGAATGCACCGAAAATAAAAGATTCAGTGTGGGCCTACTTAGCCACACGAGAATGCAACGAATATAATGTAGGCTACATGAATGGACTCAAAGTACCTCCACGAATAAGCCTCCAGATCTAAAATACGGAATAAATATTTTATGATTCTTTTAGGATTAATAAACCTTTGATTATACAAAGTGAAATTCAAAAGTTTAACTTCAAACCTAAAAGAAAAAAGTATCTATACTGGAAGGACTACAAATAGATCACAATGCCAATGATAAAAGTCCATTGATTACGAATAAAGACCATAAATATTTGGTTCATGATTGGTAGCTATTGAATGAATTCCTGTTATTAAAAGTCAATACAAGAGGCAAACGTTTTCATAAGACCGTTTTAATCAAAACTGTCAACGAAGCATCCTTTATTAAAAAAAAAACCTTTTTTATTGTAAATATATATTTTTTTAAACATATCTTCCACACTAAATACACAAGCTGTATGAAATCAATTAAGATATGATCATCTCCTCGTACCTGAAAAGGACTATGAGAGTTTGTACTTACCCACAAGGGAGAAAGCAACTAGCGAAAGCAACAGTAGTAATTTCATGGTGTATCGGGAGGAGACAAGCTGCTACCTGTGACGACCGAAAGAGAACTAAACCTTATAAAGCAATATAACGCCCACTAACATGGCCCACTTGCGTGAAAACTAGCTTTTTATGCTGCTATCACTTCTGTCTTCTCATTTTTTTATCGATATCACTTCAAAACACCGGTTGAATAGGGCCGCGTAGTTACAAGAAAACCTGTTCAGCATAAAATAAGGGGCTCTTTTCAGTTAAATTCTATATTTACATCTAAGATCTTGTTTAAATGTTTGGATGACTAAAAATGTTTCGTCTCTCGTCTATTGATACGGATTCATAAACACTAAGAATCTTCTTTGGCACCGATATGCCTTCATTAAGGAGTCGGTTTCTAATGCGCCCTCTAATACCATCAGGCAAGGTTTATAATTTAGCAGAGGGCGTTTAATAGAGTACTTATATAAAACAAGAGTAGCGCCAACATCAAATCGGGGTCCTATTTTGTCACCGACAGTCAAGCATATCTAGACCAATGTTCTCTCTCTCTCTCTCTCTCTCTCTCTCTCTCTCTCTCTCTCTCTCTCTCTCTCTCTCTCTCTCTCTCTCTCTCTCCTGAATAAAGTATAATAATGTATAATATGTCTATATTTGAGTAAGAGATTGTTATCATATTTAGAAATTTAAGCTTATAAGATTGTGTTACTTTATGGTTATTATTCTATGTTTCAGTAGAACTTCAGTTACCGTTCAAGTTGAAGAACATAACAGAGAGTTAATTGAGAAGTAAGAGAAACGCTGCAGGTGGAAAATGAATTTGCCTTTGATAGAATTGTCAAATATTTCACACCTTTTGTTTACCGAGTGCTTAATATGCTATGCATGGCTATTCCTATATGATTTTGCGTTTATTCAATATGAATTCGTGTTTTCTGCATCTGCATACTCTATTTATTACTATTATTCTTCATGCACTTATAGCCTAACTTCTACACAATAAATTTTCGTATCCTATATGCTACTGGAAGCAAAATTAGGCCCAGTACAATACTATGAGTACATGGCTGCATCTTTGTTGTTTCTTTGTCAATCGTCTTGAGTATCTTAATAACCCACTATAGGCCGAGTATAGCATTTCTAACCTCAGTATTGACCTCCAATGATAATTTTTGACTTCGCAAGAGCACTCTGAAAAGAATCAGTTTGAAAATAAACTGGTTAATGATAAACGATGACATATATATATATATATATATATATATATATATATATATATATATATATATATATACAGTATATAAATGCATATAAAGTGAAAATGGAATAAAGTAGTGGGCTTATATATCATTATCTACTAATCTTTATATCTTTACTATTATCTTCACATTTCACTAATTGTTAATATCTTCAGTGCAATTCTTTATTCCTTAGATTAAAGACGATATCAGTATATGATGCACACGGTATTAGAATAAATAAAATATTAAAATTGATAAAATGAATAGTGAAATTATTATTATTATTATTATCTTTATTATCATTATTAAATGCTAAGCTACAACCTTAGTGGGAAAAGCAGGATGCTATAAGCCCAGGGATCCCAACAAGGAAAATAGCCCAGTGAGTAAAGGAAACAAGGAAAATTGAATATTTCTAAGACCAGTAACAACGTTAAAATAAATATTTCCTATATAAACAATAAAAACTTCAACAAAACCAAAGGGAGAGAAACTAGATAGAACAGTGTGCCCGAGTGTACCCCCAAGTAAGAGAGCTCTAACCCAAGACAGTGAAAGACCATGGTACAGAGGCTATGACACTGCCCAAGACTAGAGAACAATGGTTTGATTTTGGAGTGTCCTTCTCCTAGAAGAGCTGCTTACCTTAGCTAAAGAGTCTCTTCTACCCTTACGAAGAGGAAAGTAGCCACTGAGCAATTACAGTGCAGTAGTTAACCCCTTAGGCGAAGAAGAATTGTTTGGTAATCTCAGTGTTGTCAAGTGTATGAGGACTGAGGAGAATCTGTAAAGACTAGACTAGACTATTCGGTGTATGTGTAGGCAAAGAGAAAGAACCGTAACCAGAGAGAAGGAACCATTGTAGTACTGTCTGTCCAGTCAAAGGACCCCATAACTCTCTAGCGGTAGTATCTCAACAGGCGGCTGGTGCCCTGGCCAACCTACTACATTGAAGATGATTAATATTGTTATATTCGAGGCATGTTGTAGGCATTGGAAGTAAGAGAATAGTAGCGAATAGTATTGACATAATTTTTTGAAAATGTGATATATAATCAAAATGTGATAAGAATGTGAAGATATGATATAGTATGTAGTGAATATATAATAGGCAACATTAGAGATGTGATATGTGTAGTGAATATAAGAAATAGTTTTGGGACTTGTGGATAGTGTTGAAATATGATGTATTGATATAATGTAACATAATCGTGAAGATAAAATATATCAGTGAACAGGTGATGTAGATTATGATATAGTATGAAAAATAATGGCAATCAAATGGGGGACATAAGGTTTCCATTTGGTTTTTATTATTATTATTATTATTATTATTATTATTATTATTATTATTATTATGATAATGATGATGATGATGATGATGATGATGATGATCTTTGAAATCAATATAGTCACGGTCGATTGATCAACCATTTTTGAAGAGTTTTAAATAAAATTAAAGTAATCGAACAGAATTGATTGATGCAAGAGTGATAGTGATTGATTAAGATTTTTTAATGTTTGTAGAAGAGGCTGTTAAGTACAGTATATAGCATCAGGAATATTTTTTGTTATGCTTAAGAAGAATGTTTAGTGAGACTAGGTTTTTAACATAACTATTGCAATGGAATCAAAATGTGAGCCAACCAGGTTGCACTAAATTAGCTATCATAGTTGCTTCAGTAGGACATATCACTCCAGTGATGAGTTATATATTTCATATTCAATAAATCAATCAATCTTTAGGAGTTAATCATTCTTATTACCCCTCTTCTAAATCAACAACTATTCAGTTTGCAATTTTAGTGGAACCCCTACATGGTTGGCAAAGGAAGTCAAGATATCTCAGGAGTGAGGCAGCTGTAACTTCTTTTGTGACGGGTATAGAATCTTCTGCTTGCCTATGACTCTCACTGTCCAACTTGTATATGGGGGACAAGAAAAAGTTTTTCTGATTCTTTGTCTTCAGCCTTTTTAAATGCATCATCTCATGGTTGGAAAGATGGTTTGGCTTGAACCATTCCAAAATGAAAGTAGAGTTGAAAGCGTCCCTTGAAAAGTAGTAGGTTTGAAACCTTCCATGTAAGGGATAAAATTGAAAACATCCATTAACAGGGGAAATAGTTGGCACTGCAAATTTCCATTGAAATGGGATTGCACTGAAACTAGCCAGGGACAAAAATAAAGTTAAGATATCCCTTAAAGAAAGGATGGTTTTAAACTTTCCCTAAACAAAAAATGTAGAGTTCTATACATCTATTGGAAAGAATAACCTTTTGGTTACATGTATATCAAAATTACATGTTTTATGTCATATGACCTGCGAAGAACGCTATTTTTACATAACATATGTTAATGTTAAGATTAAAACATTGTAATGATTTGTAACTCAAAGATATCGTTGTATTATAGAATTTTTTTTTTTGGGGGGGGGGATATTTCTCATAAGTTATTCTACACTGCCACTCGCAAGGCGTGCGTATTGAGAGATAATCCTTCAGGAATTTTCATGAACTTTATAGAAAACGGATCTAGGAGTCACATGTAAAGTACGAAACCGAGTTTAAGGAGAGAACTGAATCTTTTATCCAGAGTAAACATAACTCTTGTGGAGACATTTCAGTTACTCTTGGTATGACCAGGGATTTTGCACGTCATTTACAACTCTACAGTATTCAGAAGAAAAAGAATTGGAAGATCGAATATCATCAGAAGTTGTGTTTTTGTTTATCATCTTTTATATCTGAAAAAACAACCAGGAAAATCCTTTAAAATTCAGAGCCGAGTTTTGTCATCATCTGTCTCTCACTTCAGAGACTTATAAAACAGAGGCCTACATCACCATACGATTTTTTGAAAATCATTATTAAAACTGGTGAACTGTGAGACTTTTGTGAATCTTGTGAGGTATTGTAGATACTTATATTTAGTCTTAAATATAGTTGTTGTTAATATTTTCTGGCTATTATTTTCTTTCACTGTTACATTTTTGCTATTTTCTTTCCCAAATCCTTTATCCGGGGAATAAGACATTAAAGTAGATTTTACTTATTTTGAGTTGTTTAATAGCCATGGAGACTTTAGATTAAAGACCTCCTTTGTAATAGCTGACGGTAACATAATTGGGGACAGGGGCGGACTTAGGGCAGGCCTTTAGGACAAATGTCCCAAGCCCCCACATTTAGGGGGCCCCAACATTAAGCCTCCAACTCCATTAAAGGTTAAAACTAAGGATAATTATAAATCTAAAATTGTAACAAGTAAATTAAGTTTGAACACGTATTCTCCAAGAGGGAAAAAATAATTACTTAGACTCCCCTACTCAATGGTATAATTGTTAACTTACAACGCCCCCCCCCCCCCCCCCCCTCCCATCTTAACCGCTATAATCGTTGGTTTCCGCAAAGTCTAAAGATCTTGATCTCCCAAAACACCTCGATCCATTAATTTCGAATCGGTTTTCATATTTAATACTCGTCGATTGTTTTGCTTGTCTAAAAATCCGGTTCACTCTTATCTACTTATTTATGTTTTTCCATCATATCATTAACAAAGTCTAGTGCAGAACACAGAGTTTATTTTACAAAACAAAATGTGTTTATTATGGGATCGGAATAAGAGATGTTAACTTATTTATTACTGATCTTTGCAACTTACTGAAATTGGAAAGAAACAGGACTGGCTTTGAAGCTTACAATGAAGTGCATTTTCATAAATTAGGCTACCTTTTATTTCTTAACTTAACCTATAAGTCTATCACTAATTAACGAGTATTAATATAAGTAACATTAGGTTAGGTTTGGTAATACAAGGATATGACATACTTTACATACAGGAAAATCAATTTTTTTTTCGAGTTATCCATGGGGTTGATCTTATACTTGTCAGACAAAGATGTCTTTGAAATTGGCTTATTTTCCTTATCATTTCCGTTATTTCCTTTAACTTATTTTGTCATGTTATCTACTTAAGGTTGTTATATGCAACCTATATGTCATATGGTAGTCTTGTATAGTGACGAAAACAGCTTTTTTTCTGCTAAATAAAATTATTATTATTATTATTATTATTATTATTATTATTATTATTATTATTATTATTATTATTATTATTATTATTATCATTATTATTAGCTAATCTACATCCCTAGTTGGTAAAGCAGGATGCTATAAGCTCAAGGGCTCCAATAAGGAAAAAATAGCAGTTAGGAAAGGAAACAAGGAAATAAATAAACTACGCGAGAATTAATGAACAATTAAAATTATTATTATTATTATTATTATTATCATTATTATTATTATTATTATTATTATTATTATTATTCAAGCTACAACCCTAGTTGGAAAAGCAAGTTACTATAAGCCCAAGAGCTCAAACAGGGAAAAATAGCCCAGCGAGGAAAGGAAATAAGGAAAAAAATAAACGATATAGGAAGTATTGCAAAATTCAAATAAAATATTCTGAAAACATTAACAACGTTAAAACAGATATGCCATACATTAACTATAAAAGGACTTATGTGACTTATGTCAGCCTGTTCAACATAAAAACTTTCGCTGCGAGCTTCAACTTTTGAAGCTCTGCTGATTCAACTACCCGATTAGAAAGATCGTTCCACAACATAGTCAAAGCTGGAATAAAACTTCTAGAGTGCTGTGTAGTATTAAGCCTCATGATGGGGAAGGCCTGACTATTAGAACTAACTGCATACCTACAGTAGTATTACGAACAGGATGGAACTGTCCGGGAAGATCTGAATATAAAGGATGGTCAGAATTATAAAAGATCTTATGCAACATGCATGATCTAATTGAACGACGGTGCCAAAGATTAATATCTAGATCAGGAATAAGAAATTTAAAAGACCGTGAGTTTCTGTCCAACAAATTAAGATGAGAATCAAGAGCTGAAGACCAGACAGGAGAACAATACTCGAAACAAGGTAAAATGAAAGAATTAAAACACTTCTTCAGAATAGATTGATCAGCAAAAATCTTGAAAGACCTCCTCAATAAGCCAATTTGTGCAATTAAAGAAGACACAGACCTAATGTGTTTCTCAAAAGTAAATTTTCTGTCGATAATCACACCTAAAATTTTAAAAGTCATACAAAGTTAGAGAAACCTTATCAATGCTGAGATCCATATGTGGAGGAGCCACTGTCCTTGACCTACTTACACTTATACTTTGAGTTTTGTTAGGATTCAACTTCATACCCCATAATTTGCACCATGCGCTAATTTTAGCTAGATCTCTCTCTCTCTCTCTCTCTCTCTCTCTCTCTCTCTCTCTCTCTCTCTCTCTCTCTCTCTCTCTTTTAAGGGATTCAGCAACCCCAGATCTACATTCAGGAGATGCAATTGATGCAAAGAGCGCAGCATCATCTGCATATGCAACAAGCTTATTTTCTAGACCAAACCTCATGTCATGTGTATATAGTATATAGTATGAACAGTAACAACATTTAATTAGATCTTTCCTATATAAACTATAAAAACTTCAAAAAAGAAAAAACAATAGGAAGAGAAATGAGATAAAATAGTGTGCACTACTGTACCATCAAGCAAGCTGCTTACCATAGCTAGAGTCTCTCCTACCTTTACCAAGAGGAAAATAGCCACTGAACAACTACATTGCAGTAGTTAACCCTTTGAACGAAGAAGAATTGGTAATCTCTGTGTTGTCAGGTGTAGGAGGACAGAGGAGAATATGGAAACAATAGGGACCTATTTGTTCCATGTTTTGCTCTCACTCTCAATTGAGTAGGATAGTCTGCTGTTAGATTCTGTAGGTCAGCTGTGGTTTTTTTTTTTTTTTTCTTTTTTTTTTTTTTTGCATTTGTTTCAAAAATTGTCTTCTTTCTGCTTCCACAAAACATTTCACGAGATTGAAGGATATTTTAAAAACAAAAGGACTGTAGGTACCAAGAAATTTAACTGACAAACACGTTAGGCTGCAAAAAAGGATGCTATGCAGTACCTCGTCAAGAACTACAGTGCAATTTTCAGGCACTGGGTGGAATTGAAAATGATAATCTTGAAAAAGTTAATACAAATACATAGCATATCTATCTATATATCTATCTATCTATCTATCTATCTATCTATATATATATATATATATATATATATATATATATATATATATATATATATATATATAGTATGATATAATGTGTAAGCTTGAAACCGGCTTTTATGTTAGCTTCTGGAACACAGTACTTGAACGATTCAATCAGATAACAAATCTTTACAGTTATAA
>NC_090725.1:155813525-155816025 GCF_036898095.1 Palaemon carinicauda | reverse complement strand
ACTCTGGAAATTCATTGATACTAGAGAGTTATGGGGTCCTTTGACTGGCCAGACAGTATTACATTGGATCCTTCTCTCTGGTTGCGGTTCACTTTCCCTTTGCCTACATATACACCGAATAGTCTGGCCAATTCTTTACAGATTCTCCTCTGTCCTCATACACCTGACAACACTGACATTACCTAACAATTTTTCACCTGAAGGGTTAACTACTGCACTGTATTTGTTCAGTGTCTACTTTCCTCTTGGTAAGGGTAGAAGAGACTCTTCAGCTATGGTAAGCAGCTCTTCTAGGAGAAGGACACTCCAAAATCAAACCATAGCTCTCTAGTCTTAGGTAGTGCCATAGCCTCGTACCATGGTCTTCTACTGTCTTGGATTAGAGTTCTCTTGCTTGAGGGTACACTTGGACACACTATTCTATTTAATTTCTCTTCCTCTTGTTTTGTTACAGTTTTTATAGTTTATATAGGAAATGTCTATTTTATTGTTGTTACTGTTCTTAAAACATTTTTTCTTGTTTCCTTTCCTCAATGGGCTATTTTCCCCGTTGGGGCACCTGGGCTTTTAGCATCCTTTTTTTGCAACTAGGTTTGTAGCTTAGCAAATAATAATAATAATAATAATAATAATAATAATAATGATAATATGAGTGGCCCTTTGGCAAGTTCGAGGCCAGTGCGTTGCTATCAAGACGCAAGCAAGCATACCAATCCGAACAGATGTCCAAATTCACAGAACAAGGTCTCACGCCTGAGACTTCCCATCCCCAACCCTGCTGCTTCTTGATTGCCTGGCAATGACTTGTGTCTAATTTCAGTTGATACTAAAGCGAGCTATTTTCAGTCAGGTTTAATAGTTTTGTCTCCGTGGCAAATTTCTTTTCCTGCATTCTTCCAGTTGATAGTAATGAAATTGTTGACGATCTATGTACGTAATGCGTACAGACCATGCTGGCACACACACACCCAGATTGACCGGACAGTATCTCCGATCAAGGGCTCTTCGACTCAAGGTCATAGCCCCCAGGGGTGCAGACTTGACCCATGCGGTCAGAGTCTTGCAAGGTCTCAGCCCAAAGAGAATCTGCTTTTAGAATATTGCTCCGCCCCGAGCAATCTTACTTTTCAGAGTTTGCTACACACATGTACAAGAGAATCGGCTCGGCCAAGAGCTACACAACCAAGACAAGCCTCCAGAAAGGATGTACAGTCGCTTAGCCCAGAGAGCATAACTGTAGGCAAGAAGGTGTAGTCGCTCAGTCCCAAGAGCATGAAAGGAGCCATGCTGGATGTTTTCAGAACCGCGGTGACCCTTCTGGTCGATGGATTGTTTCCATGTAGAAGGGTCTGCGTGATTCCGTATGATTCTAGTATGTTCTCTATGTTTATATGTAAGACTGATAACTGTGAATGCCCTCAATTCTGTTATGTACTGTTTAGTCATTCAACCAGTCAGTTATCCAAGCAGTGCTCTTTTTATATCAGCTGATAAATTATAGAAGACTGTCTACCAAGATATAATAAATAATTTCTACATCGCCTACCGCTTGTGGTAATAGCTCCCATTTATTAATAGAAATGACATTTTGTTTGTTATTTTCTGATAAAAAGGGAATTCATCCTTTCATTAAGTCTATACCCAGAGACATTGTAGCGTCCTAAAGAAATTTGAAAAGAAAACATCTTTTCTTAATAGTTATCGTTAAGTTGCTAGTGTATGTAACCTACGTAGTAGATTTTACATTCTACATTTGTCGTGTCTGATCTACAGAGACTACGTGAATAAGGATCATTTGAATTATCATTATCGGAGTCAAAGACACAAGTTTTCTTTATCTTTATCCCATTGATTTATCTATTCTATTTCAGGTAGATAGCAATCAACCTTTCTCCTCAGCCAGACATTTAGGATATTGTCTTTACTTTAAAGTTATCTTGAACGTAATTCACAGTTTGAATAGTTAAATCTGCTTTTTAAATAGACTGTTATTTTGTTTGATTATCAGTTTTTTTTTTTTAATCAGTATAAGGAAAGCTTTAAAATGACCTCTTCAATCTCTGGAATATTGCTCTATTAGTTGAGGTAGGCTACATTTTTTTTCTTTCAGTAACTGAAATTCCAGTAATAGTTTGACAGTTATTGCATTCATGTCTTCGCATTATTATTATATTTCTCCTCATCACTTTGCGGCCTTTCGGTTTCGTTTGTGCAGGAAGGATTTCGGCCACTTTCTTTCTTTGCGCATTGGAAGATCTTCCCATCTCCTCTCTCGGTTCTTTGGGATTACATTAATCGCAGAATGTTTCATTTACTCCACGTAGCGATTTGGAAAACCCTTTTCAGCTTTTAAGACGAATACCTATAGGTGTAAATTGTTCTTTATATAATGTACGTGAATGTGTAATTGGTTTTTATATGGGAGCGGAGTATATATACTTAATACTAAGCATGCACTGTACATTTCCACCTGATAAACATACACTCATATAAAGCATAC
>NC_090725.1:155786025-155808525 GCF_036898095.1 Palaemon carinicauda | reverse complement strand
TAGGGCTCCTAAACATCGAGGTAAAAAGCCCCTAATGCTATAAATAAGGCACCTAAAAATAGAGGTCAAAGAGCCTCTAATGCTAGAAGTAATGCACTTCCAAATTCGAGGTCAATAAGCCCCTAATGCTATAAATAAGGCACCTAAAAAGAGAGGTCAAAGATCCTCTAATGCTAGAAGTAAGGCACCTCAAAATCAAGGTCAAAAAGCCCCTAATGCTTTATTTAGGGCTACTAAAAATCGAGGTAAAAAGCCCCTAATGCTTTATTTAGGGCTCCTAAACATCGAGGTAAAAAGCCCCTAATGCTATAAATAAGGCACCTAAAAATAGAGGTCAAAGAGCCTCTAATGCTAGAAGTAATGCACTTCCAAATTCGAGGTCAATAAGCCCCTAATGCTATAAATAAGGCACCTAAAAAGAGAGGTCAAAGAGCTTCTAATGCTACAAGTAATGCACCTCAAAATCAAGGTCAAAAAGCCCCTAATGCTATATATAAGGCACCTAAAATAGAGGTCATGAGCCTTTAATGCTACAAGTAATGAACCTCAAAATCAAGGTCCAAAAGCCCCTAATGCTATAAATAAGGCACCTAAAATAGAGGTCATGAGACTTTAATGCTAGAAGTAATGCACCGTAAAATCGAGGTCAAAAAGCCCCTAATGCTTTATATAAAGCTCCTAAAAATCGAGGTCAAAAAGCCCCTAATACTATAGATATGGCACCTTAAAATAAAGGTCAAAGAGCCTCTAATGCTAAAAGTAATGCACTTCAAAATCGAGGTCAAAAAGCCCCCAATGCTATAAATAAGGCACCTAAAAAGGGAAGTCAAAGAGCCTCTAATGCTACAAGAAATGCACCTCAAAATTAAGGTAAAAAAGCCCCTAACGCTATATATAAGGCACCTAAAAATAGAGGTCAAAGGGCCTCTAATACTAGAATTATTGCCCCTCAAAATCGAGTAAAAAAGACCCTAATGCTATAAATATGCCCCTACAGCTAAAGTTAAGGCGCCTAAAAACAGAGGTAAAAAAGATCTTAATGCTAGAGATAAGGCACCTTAAAATATAGGTAAAAATCCCCTAATGCTAGAGATAAGGCACCTGGCACCTCAAAATCAGGGGTAAAAAAACCTAATGCTAGAGATAAGGCACCTTAAAATAGAGGTCATAAAGTCCCTAAAGCTAGAGATAAGGCACCTCAAAAAAGAGGTCAAAAAGCCCCTAATGCTAGAGATAAGTTGCCTAAAAATATAGGTAAAAAAGCTCTTAATATTAGAGATAGGGCACCTAAAAATAGAGGTAAAAAATTCCCTAATGCTAGAAATAAGGCACCTTAAAATAGAGGTAAAAAACCACTAATGCTAGAAATAAGGCATCTCAAAATCAGAAATAAAAAATCCCCTCTATGCTAGAGCAAAGGCACCTATAAATAGGGGTCATAAAGCCCCTAAATATAAAATTAAGGCACCTAAAAATAGAGGTAAAAAAGCTCCTAATGCTAGAGATAAGGCACCTCAACATAGAGGTAAAAATCCCCTAATGCTAGAGATAAGGTACCTCAAAATCAGAGGTTAAAAAGCCCCCTAATGCTATAGACTAGGCTCCTAAAAATAAAGGTAAAAAGCTGCTAAGGCTAGAGATAAGGCCCCTCAAAATAATAGGTCAAAAAGGCCCTAATGCTTGAGATAAGGCCCCTCAAAATAAGAGGTAAAAAAAGACCCTAATTCTAGAGATAAGGCACCTCGAAATATAGGTCATAAAGCCCGTAAAGCTAAAGTTAAGGAACCTAAAGATAGAGGTAAAAAGCCCCTAATGCTAGAGACAAGACACCTCAAAATAGAGGTAAAAAAGCCCCCAGTGCTAGAGATAAGGCACCTAAAAATAGAGGTAAAAAGGCCCCTAATGCTAGAGATAAGGCACCTCAAAATAGAGGTCAAAAAGCCCCTAATGCTAGAGATAAGGCACCTCAAAATAGAGGTCAAAAAGCCCCTAATGCTAGAGATAAGGCACCTCAAAATAGAGGTCAAAGAACCTCAAATGCTAGAAGTAAGGCACCTCAAAACAAGAGGTCAAAAAAACCCTGATGCTAGAGATAAGGAACCTCAAAATGTGAGCCAAAGAAGTGCTACAATCAATACAGCATATACTTTAGGTATTTTTTATAAATGAAATTACCCCGCTTGACCCAGGTGAGTGGTGAACTAAACAGCCAGCATACTTCTTCCTCACCGTGCAGGCTCCTGCTCCTGCTACTTAACACTCGTCAGTGAGTAACAGACCTTTCAAATACTGTATAGCTATCCATGCCTGGACTCCGATAGATCGGACACAAATAGGGTTGTAACCTGGCAAGTAAAAAAAAAAAAAAAAATTATATATATATATATATATATATATATATATATATATATATATATATATATATATATATATATATATATATATATATATATATATATATATATATGACTAACACTTGATTTTAATTAATGTAAATATCAACCAAAATGGCATTTAATATCGAATTCTATCTTTGGTAGTGAATATCTACTAGAAATTCCTGTATGATAACAGCTTCTGGCTGGGCAGAAATTCGAACCTTTGCCACTTAGCCGAAACCATGCTTGCAGAGACTGTAACCAACCATGCTATCAAGACATGCAAGTTTATTACAAATCTACTGTACATATTCCTGTCAAATTCAGGAATCTGTTCTTAGATTTGAAATAAACTCATCTCCTCTATGATATCTGATTAGTGTTTGCAAGACGTTGTTATTGATATAGATTCATGATAAATAACCACGTGTTGCAAACTCACTTATCAGCTATCATAGTGGAGAAGGGTTGCTTTCAAGTCTAAGAACAGATTCCTGAATTCGACAGGAATATGTACGGTAGACTTTTAATAAACTTTTATTTATATATATATATATATATATATATATATATATATATATATATATATATATATATATATGTATATATAATATATATACATATATATACAGTATATATATATGTAAATATATATATATATATATATATATATATATATATATATATATATATATATATATATGAAAGAGATAGAGAGGTCTTATCTCTTATTATTTTAAGATATGCAATCGTTTTCGAGAATAGTTATCGAAAAATATAATCACACCGATATATTTGAATTCCTTATTATATTTCTATATGGAACATCCTTAAATATTGTGGGAACTGACTATTCCAATTAATATACGTGGGAATCATATATCCTTTGTTTGCATTATTCTAGCAGCTGCTCTCTCTCTCTCTCTCTCTCTCTCTCTCTCTCTCTCTCTCTCTCTCTCTCTCTCTCTCTCTCTCTCTCTCTCTCTCGAGTTCTAGAATAAGTTAGATAAGATCATAAGAACTCTTCAAATGCTTTAACTAAATCGTTCTACCACAGAGCAAATGGAGTATCTGCGAATGCACTAAAAAGTCTTTGAGACATCCAAAATCCTTGTAACACTCTCTCTCTCTCTCTCTCTCTCTCTCTCTCTCTCTCTCTCTCTCTCTCTCTCTCTCTCTCTCTCTCTCTCTCTCTCTCTCTCTCTATATATATATATATATATATATATATATATATATATATATATATATATATATATATATACATATATATATATATATATATATACATATGTATATATATATATATATATATATATATATATATATATATATATATATATTATCTGTATCCAATATTTTATATTATTTGGATGTTCCCAAGGATCACACAAGACCGCTAACTACTTTGCAAGTTGGTTTTGGAATTGTATTTCTTTTGGGTGAAGATCCCATGTGCCAAAGATGTTCAGTGGCAATCTAAAAACAATGTTAGAACGATACATGCCCGTTTTCATTGCGGGTTGGAATCATTGATATTAAATGTTATTAATAGGGGTATTACCATCACCATCATCACTTCGTAAATGTTAATAAGCAAACCTCGTCGTGCCAAACACTGAGATCACTCAATTGCCATCTCTCCACCATCACCTTTAACCCCCACCTCGTCATATCCTTCTACCCCCATCCCCAATGTTTGAGGTTTAAAGGTCTCACAGTTATGATAAGATACTTCTGGTGGAAGTTTTGTAAGTAAATGAAAAACAAAATACTGATGACAATATTTCATACAGTTTGCTTTCCAGGTGTTTAAAATTATATCAAAACTATAGATTACGAAGTAAATATGCAAAAGACTGATTGAACAAATATCGAGAGTAATGGATTTCTTGAAGAGCTTACCGGGGGAACACTTTTAAGGTATTGGACATCCGGACATGAAACGACAAATAAAATCGTAATAATATGAATACTCAATGCTAAGGAAATATTTCCTTTTGCCTTGGGAAGGGTGAAGCCAGCTACACTCGGACCTTTGAGCATTGAGCAATCGTCACCAGGGAAGGTGGTTCGCTTGGAAGTGAGCGATTTGCCCAAATAATTTGATTGATTGACTGATTGATTGGGAGGTTTTTGTCATCCTTACATCTAAGGTTATTGACGCCGAACCAGATAATTTAAGTAAACAATTTGTCTTTTATACCCTACATCCTATATACCACATCATCACTATAATAATGCACCAATGAACTTTCATTGCCTGTCATTTCACATATTTTATTGTCACCAATCATTTCTGAAACAATATGGATTATGTTAACTGATGATGCATTTTGAATCTCCAACCTTAAACTAGTATAGTTGATATAGCAAATAATATTATTTTCTCTGAGAGGGCCGGAGCCAAGTAGCCTGTGACAAAAGCTGACCCCAACCACACCGAGCTACGTGGCTCATGATCGAAATAAAAGGAAAACACTGAAATTAACAACTAAACCTTTAAACCTCATTACCTTCGAAATTTTAAACAAAGGCCACATATTAATGATTGGTGACCAAATAGGTACTATTTGAAACGATACATTATTAGCCCCTACATATAATACGTATGCCACAGTGTGTAATTATGTGAGAGAGAGAGAGAGAGAGAGAGAGAGAGAGAGAGAGAGAGAGAGAGAGAGAGAGAGAGAGAGAGAGAGAAATTGCTTAAGACAATGCAAACGAGGGATATTTCCATGTTATGAATATTAATATGAATAGTCAGTTCCAATATTATTCAAGAAAATTTTATATAGAAATAGGATAGGAAAATTTAAATAAAAAGTTATGATAAAATCTTTTGATGAATTAGTTTCGAAATAACATTAGATTACATCTCTTAAAAGAATAAAAAAGTTCTCTCTCTCTCTTCATCGCATTTCTTTGAGTGATATCGGTAATTTCCCTCCTCCTCACATTCGAACCATCCTAACGGGGTTTCAGTTGTTTAATGTCGGCCACCTTTCAGAGCAAGAGGGGCATGATCTCTCCAAGTCAGGTCTGGCCAGGCGACACCGGTTTTGTTGCTGGGTGCACGTGTATAGTATATAATTCTTATGCTTAATGTTAGTAGCCATCCTTCAGTTTATAAAAAAAGAAATACATAATTCTTTGTATGGAACTGTGCAGTTCACTGTTAGGCTACAGCTGCGTGGTGTTTGGCTTGTAAGGACAGTGAGACGATCTATCACCAACAACAACTGATGGTTAATTCAAACATGTGCGAGAATATAATACAAGATGCGGACGGAAAAGTAGCATGAGCACAGGCGCCAATCTGGCTTGGAATAACCGCCACAATATGTGTGTTTCTTCACACATACAAATGCTTGAAATACAAGTCAATAGAAATAGGTAGCGAAATGATAAATACATAAAATTGTAGCTCTGAGGGAGCGGAATGAATATATACAGTGAACCACAGTGTGGCGAAAGGAGAATTTAAATGAAATGGAGAATTTGATGAGAATGCTGGACGACGGAGGGAGCGATGTCCTTACAAGTACTCCCCTCCCCCCCAAGACATCAGGCGGCGTAGAGGGCTGACGAGACTAGTCTTCGTATCGTTTCGGGCGTGGGAGGGTTCCTCTTGTTCTTGAACAGAGGGGCGCGTCGGTGGTCGGCATATGGATCGCTACCTCTCGTCGTTGTTTGTTGCTTTTCTTCTCATTGATATTTTTGAGGTGGCACTCTGGATCTGCCAGGTCCCACGGAGGCAGTGTCGCTTCCTTCAAGAAGGCTTTCATCGTTTTCTTGATTACTCGGTAGGGGCCTCGATAGGGTCTGGTTAGCGGCTGTCGATGAGCGTCGACACGGACGAAAACATACCCGCAGTCGTCCAGGTTCCTCGGCTTGAAATGCTTAGTTCTGTCCTGGTAAGTTTTAAGACATGGCCTTAACTTTCTGGCAATGTCCCTGAGATGATCCAGCTGCGTGTTGTCGGTTGATGTGGGAAAGAATTCGCCGGGAACTGCGAGCGCCTCTCCGTAAACCTTTTCAGCGGGCGATGGCTCGCCATCTGCGCGAGGGGCTGTGCGAAGGCCGAGAAGTACCCAAGGAAGTTGTGATTTCCAGTCCTCGTCTTTGCAGCTCGCCATCAGGGACGCCTTGAGGGCGCGATGAGTTCGTTCGACCATGCCGTTTGCTGCGGGGTTGTATGCCGTGGTGCTGTGGAGTGTCGTTCCCATCAGGTTTGCCAGAGCGAGCCATATCTCTGACAGGAAAGTGGGGCCTCTGTCTGTCGTGATGTCGTCAGGAACGCCAAATCTGCTCACCCAGCTTGACAAAAGGGCTTCGGCGCATGCTTGGGTTGTAGCTTCGGTCATCGGTGATGCTTCCAACCACCTCGTGGAGCGATCGATGATTGTCAGCAGGTAGCGAGCAGATCCCGAAGGCGGCAAAGGTCCCACGACGTCGATGTGGATGTGACCGAAACGTCTTTTCGGTTGGGGAAAATCAGCTATCCCCGATTCGGTGTGACGGCTTATCTTGCTTGTCTGGCAATTGATGCATGTCTTCACTCATTCCCGGGCGTCCTTTTTGATCCCTGGCCAGATGAACTTTTCAGACAGGAGGCGAGCAGTGGTGTGTCCCGATGGGTGAGAAAGTCCATGGATGATGTCGAATATTTTTCTTCTGCAGAGAGCCGGAATCCAGGGGCGTGGGCGGCTGGTGCTGGTGTCGCAGAGGATAGATACTCCTGCTGGTCTGAGGGGAATTGCAGTTATCTTGAGCACAGATGGCCCCGTCAGGTGATCCTGTGCCTCTAGGTCGGTGCGCTGCTCAGATGCGAGGTTGGCGTAGTCAATTCCCAGGTGGATTGGGTCGATTTCAATCCTTGAAAGGGCGTCTGCGACTGGGTTTTTCTTTCCGGGAACGTAGCTTATGGTGCACCCGAATTCGGCGATTGCTGCGAGATGACGTTGTTGTCGGGAGGACCATGCGTCTGTCGATTTTGTGAAGGCGTGTACGAGGGGTTGATGGTCCGTAGCGATGGTGAAGGGTGTGCCCTCCAGGATGTGCCTCAAGTGGCGGACGGCGAGGTAGATGGCGAGGAGCTCCCTATCGAAGGTGCTGTATCTTGTTTCGGCGGGTTTCAGTTTTCTGCTGAAGAATGCCAATGGCCGAGGAGAACCATCGACGAGCTGTTCCAGCACAGCCCCACAGGCGACGTTGCTGGCGTCGGTCGTCAGTCGCAGAGGGGCGTTGTCGTCGAAATGAGCCAGGGTGGTGGCGTTGGCGAGGGCGTCCTTTGTCCGGGTGAATGCATGTTGTTGTGGGGAACCCCACTCAAGTTTCTTCGCCTTTCCCTTCAGGACGTCGTCGAGGGGTGTCAGGGTCTGTGCGATGTTGGGGATGAACCGCCTGTAGTAATTGACCATCCCCAGGAACTCCTGAAGTTGGCGGGTGTTTGTAGGTGTCGGGAACTTTCTGATGGTGTCCACCTTGGTTGTCATGGGTTTTACCCCACTCGAGGACATACGATGACCGAGAAAGTCCACTCCTTCAGCGCCGAATGTGCATTTGTCGCAACGTACAACTAGGCCATTCTCCTGCAGGCGTGTGAGGACGGCGCGGACGTGCCTCCGGTGTTCCTCATTGGTCCTTGAGAATATCAGGATGTCGTCGACATAGCAGACGCAAAATGGTAAGTCGCCCAGGATGCAATCCATTAGGCGTTGGAAGGTCGCCCCCGCATTGCGTAGACCGAAGTTTGAGTATGCGAAGGTGAAGGATTCGAACGGTGTCACAATAGCAGTTTTCGGAATGTCCTCTGGAAATACAGGGACCTGGAAGTAAGATTTGAGAAGGTCCATCTTGGTGAAGTATTTCACGCCATGCAACGCATTCGTCAGGTCTTGCATGTTGGGCAGAGGGTAGTGGTCGGGCGTTGTGATGAGGTTGAGGCGCCTGTAGTCGCCGCAAGGTCTCCAGGTCCCGTCAGGATTTTTTACCATGTGTAGGGGAGATGCCCAGGGTCTTGATGCTTTCTTACAGATACCCATGCGTTTCATGTCCTCAAAGGCGCGTTTGGCGTCCCTCAGCTTCTGGGGTGGGAGGCGGCGGAATTTGACGTGTGTAGGAGGTCCCATCGTCGTGATGTGGTGGTAGATCCCGTGCTTGGAGGGGGATCCCGGTGATTGTCAGAGCTCGGGCTTGAAAACGTCAGGAAATTCTTGCAGAAGGTCAGTGTAGGGCTGCGTCATTACAGCGGATACGGACATTGTGGCAGGGCCGGCTCTTAGGGCTCGGGACCGGCAGGTTCCTGTGTCAATGAGGCGTTTCCCGGCAATGTCGACAAGTAGTCCGTGGTGAGCGAGGAAATCTGCACCGGGAGGGGGCGACTGACGTCAGCGATGGCGAAGGGCCAGGAATACGAACGACCCAAGATAGATATCCTGAGGATCCTAGTCCCATAACACCGTATGGGAGACCCGTTGGTGGCGACGAGCAAAGGGGCGTCTTTGCTGGGACCACTGTCTAGGTTGGCTTGTGACGGCGGGAACGTTGACTGCATAGCGCCGGTGTCTACCATGAGTCTATGGTTGGAGACGGTGTTGAGGATATAGAAACCATTCTTGCTTTGGTTTCCTGCAGCTGCGATGGTGGTAGGTGGTTTCTTATGGCATCATCTTCCAGGGAAATTGCATGGTGCCCTACATTTCTTGCCATCGCTGCCGAACTGCTGGTGGTAGAAGCACCATGCTGGATTAGGCCTAGGGTTCGGACGTGTCGGTTGCGGTGATTTCCTCCTTGCCAGAGCGTTGATCTCGTTGTCGTCGTCAGGAGGCGTTGATGAAGAGTCTATGGAAGAGCAGCTGAAGGAGAACAAAGACAATACTGATGATGCCCCGAGGCGAGATGCTTTGGAGGCCTCGTGGAGCTTCTGAGCCTTCGACAGGAGTTCGTTCATCGGAAGTGTGTCGGCGTCCGTCAATTGGGCCCTTACGTCCTGCGGCAGGCGTCGAAAGAAAATCTCGCGAGATAGGCTAATCTCGCGCCGTCGGCCGTTGCTGTCGGTCTCAGGAAGCATTAACAGGCCGGTCAATTCGTCCCACGCCTCGACAGGAGAGGTGTCACGCATGGGTTTGCCGGCAAGGTCTAGGACTTTCTGTGCCCTTGCTGAAATGGAGAGTGAGTAGATACCGATGAGCTTCGTTCTCACGTCGTCGTAGGAAACTTGGCCAGCCTGGGCGTCGAGCCATGGGGAAATCATGTCAAATACCTCCTCTGGGATGGAGGTGAGAACGATGTCGGCCTTGGCGCAGGAGTCGCTGAGCCTAGCGACTCGGAAGAGTACGTCCGTTCTCAGGAACCAGGAAGCGGTGTTGTGTTGAGAAAACAGCGGCAGTTTGACTTTGGGCGTGGAGGCGAGGCCGTTGGGCGTGATGGGTGGGTTGAATCCGTCATTGTGGTCAGTCGACGAGTCGGTGAAGAGCTGGGAAGTTGATATGTCGGTTAAGCTCATCCTACTGCCTTACAAATGCACCGAGGTGTGGGAGCACCAAAGGCCGAAGCTCACGCCTAAGGTAACGGAGTAAAAGAAGGTAGCACGGCCGTAATAAGTCCGTTAATGGCAAAGCCAAAACCGCTGATGCTACTTTAACTCCGGGGTCACCAGTTGTAAGGACAGTGAGACGAGCTATCACCAACAACTGACGGTTTATTCAAACATGTGCGAGAATATAATACAAGGTGCTGACGGAAAAGTAGCATGCATGCAGGCGCCAATCTGGCTTGAATTAACCGCCACAATATGTGTGTTTTTTTCACACGTACAAATGCTTGAAATACAAGTCAATAGAAATAGGTAGCAAAATGATAAATACATAAAATTGTAGCTCTGAGGGACCGGAATAAATATATACAGTGAACCAGTGTGGCAAAATGAGAATTTAAATGAAATGGAGAATTCGATGAGAATGCTGGACGACGGAGGGAGCGATGACCTTACAGGCTGTTTTGGGCATGTACTCATAGAAAGCTGCTCACAAGGCTGAGATGAGAGAAAGCACTGTCGTTCCAGCAGTGCTAACCTTGGTATGTTGGCGGATGATAGTTTAGTTTTACTCCCTGTGTGTTGCGCTAGAAAACCGTGTTCCATATTTCTTAATGAGAGAAAGTGTAAAATTAGATTATTATTATAAATCCAGCTATTCTATTTGATTGATTTTTCTGTTCTTTTACATTTTGTTTCGGTTTTCTTGACAATTCCCATGACTACATCAGAGGTACAGTCAGCGTCAAAATTGATGCAACAAATTTCAGAGGATTTCGTTCGAAATTCCCTCACTGGCAACTACAATGCGTAATTCAAAAACTTATTCTTTTCCCTACATTGAAACCTCTATCAAGCAAAATAAGCTAACATATGATGCACATGTATCCTATATATGATGTATATAAGAATCATAAGAAAAAAAATAATGTAATAGTAATTATTTCAAAGAATATAAATTACTACAAACTAGAGAAACGAAGCAATTATAAAATTTTCGTTAAACACAGGATTATCAACATTACTTAAATAAATTTCAAGCAGTGTGGAAACAAATATTTAATATCATGCTGAATTATCAATTATGTTAGCGAAGATGCATGAAACCATGCAAGTATCAATATAATGTAAAGGGAAAACCTTCGTAACATTAAACATAATCAACCATGAATGGACTTAAATTCAACATAGGAGTTAGGTGGGTTGGTAATTCTGATATTCGCATTTATGAATCGACCATTCAAACTCTACTTCAACTTTGGTTAAGTTTCGACCAACGACACAAACGTAACATTAATTACCCAACTAATGAATTACCAGCCATGGCCTACAAGTGGGGCGGGGGGGGGGGGATTTTGCCCTAATATCCTCATCGCCAGTCAGTAGTAATACTAGGGCAGGGCCAATGACTCCAATCCCCCACCATTAACCGCAGTCGCAGCCTTCGGACAAACACAGTGATCTTTTTAGAGAAGAACGTTTTGCCCCAAAGTCCCCCGAGGAGTTGCCAATTAGTATATTTTATTATAATTATTGTCTTCCTTTTTTTATTTGATAATAAATATCACTAATCAACTGTAGAACAACAGATGGCCTTTTCCATTTGAATGGTCAATGCTAGTTCCAATAATTGGTAATAAAAATTAAAAGAAAAAATTCTTCGTAGAAACATCTGCAGCAATGTGATATCAATTTTCAAAATTCACCGTTGATAGCAGCAGGCAGGCTCCAAGTGTGTAAGCAATGGATAATGTGATTTGTAAATTAGCTCTCTATTTTCATAGCAATATACCGAAAGCTATCATGATTTCTTTTGATAAAAACAAAGAAATTTAGCATCTAATTAAATTAAACATAAATAGAACACAAAATGGTTTGAAAAAAAACGAAATCCAAGTTAAATGCGTGTTTAACTAAATGGTTAGGCCTACTTCAATATATTTTTAAGATTGTTTTATAATAAATTGAGTTGTTTGAATATCTAGATGGTTGTAACCTAAATATGGTTTTCCATTAATTACGTTTCATTATCATGAACTTTATAAATACGTTCTTGGATTACCACAATCTATAAACTTGTTTAGTAGGAATACGTTAAAAACGTATCGTCGAATCTTACTCTCACGTATCAGTATGTACAGTAGGTTACATGGATATATTTCTCATAATCTATTTTTAATATATATATATATATATATATATATATATATATATATATATATATATATATATATATATATATATATATATATATATATATATATATATATATATTCAAAAGAACCACAGGGAAAGTGAAAATAGGAGACACAACAATAAGTCCTGACAAATTTCCTATTTCCATTTTCCCTGTGGTTCTTTTGCATCTGAGCATGACGTTTCCTTGCGCTTTTTACTCTCATGCATATATATATATATATATATATATATATATATATATATATATATATATATGTGTGTGTGTGTGTGTGTGTGTGTGTGTGTGTGTGTGTGAGTCCGGCACTCGGGCATAGCTCGAGTAATAGATTATCTAAAGTTTAGGTAAACGCAAGCCTTGGGTAAACGCGTATATAACTTGGATTTATTTTTTTTTCCTCACACCAAATGGAGTCTTATATATATTTCATTTAATCGGATGCTAAACTTCTTTGAGCTTTGTAAAAAGAAATCATAATAGTTTACAATATAACGCTATAAAAGTAATTTACAATCATATTAGCCCAATGGTCATGCTCTCGGTGGTTCCTGCTGCCACTGAATGGTGAACGCTCGATATCACTCATTTTTTTTTTTCTTTTAATAAACAATTACAGAACTAACACTGACCATTCACTGGGAAAATGGTTCTACAGTTAATCACTGATACTTATCATCAGATAAAGAAGAGGACAATAATTGGAAAATAATATAATAACTGGCAATCAAACGAGTTTCCAACGAACTTCCTACGATGCATATTGCAATTTGTTGCATCAGTTTTGACGCCGACTGTACAACGCTGCTTTTCAACATTGAAAACAAAACCGTTTCTAAATAGCATTATAAATTCGGAAAGACTAAATGCACTGGCAGTGCTTTCAAATGAGAAAAACAGAGAGAACATTATTGATCTTTCCTCGAAAATCAAAACAAGAAGAATGGATTACATTTTTGAATGAACGGATTCAGCTTGAACAGTAACAATTTAGATTATCGTAACTATTTCTTATGTTGTTGTTTTAGGATTCTATCAAGTTTTTAAATATTTTTTTCCTTGTTTGTTTCCTTTTAGCCCCCATAATCTTATCCATGAGCCACTAATGCTGTGGTTCCTAACCTTCTTTTCAGGCGACTCCAATCATGCACCTCAGGCCATGAACGCAACCCTACTAGATTAGTTGTATATGTATTATTATATATTACTAGTTGTTGGCTGTAAAAGTAGGGGACAGTAAATATCATTTTATAAGAGAGGTACGATAAGGTTGGAAAAGACATAATAAACATCATTAAATTTTATGATAGCATTATAAATTTTAGGGCTTAGTATTAATAAAAAAAAAAACACTTCTGGAATAATATTGTCACATTCCACAGAAACAAACTAAAAGTATATTTGTTTTCAGTTAAATGGTAAATGGTAAACATTGGAGTTTTGGGCCTGAATCATGCTGCTAAGTTTCTCTATTCGTGGTTCAGTCTTAGAAAGTGCTACCCTCAAATCATGTTCAGGTTGCAGCCGATTTCTGTGTTTTATTTTGATGGCAGTCAGAGATGCAAACCCTGATTCACACAAATAGGTTGTAGCGAAAGGAGAGGAGGGGGACCAGTAAAGAGAAGGATGGTTGAAAGAATAGGAAAGAGGGGGGACGGAGACAAGGAAAGATGACAAGGAGGAATAAAAAAAGTGTAGGTAGCAAAGAAAGTGAAGGGGCAAGGAACAAGGAGGAGGAGGTGTAGAGAGGAGGGGAGGGGTCATAGAAGGAGTAACAAGGAAAAGAGGTGTAATATATTCGCAAATCGCAGTAAATAAGACAAAGCAGAAAACGAAAAAATCAATGATATACAGCACTCCAAATCTCGACAAAACAACAACCTCAAAAACCAGCGACATAGAATCCCCCAAATCTCTAAACAACCGCCAAAACAACAACCTCAAAAACCAGCGACATAAAATCCCCCAAATCTCTAAACAACCGCCAAAACAACAACCTCAAAAACCAGCGACATAAAATCCCCCCAATCTCTAAACAACCGCCAAAACAACAACCTCAAAAACCAGCGACATAAAATCCCCCAAATCTCTAAACAACCGCCAAAACAACAACCTCAAAAACCAGCGACATAAAATCCCCCAAATCTCTAAACAACCGCCAAAACAACAACCTCAAAAACCAGCGACATAAAATCCCCCAAATCTCTAAACAACCGCCAAAACAACAACCTCAAAAACCAGCGACATAAAATCCCCCAAATCTCTAAACAACCGCCAAAACAACAACCTCAAAAACCAGCGACATAAAATCCCCCAAATCTCTAAACAACCGCCAAAACAACCACCTCAAAAACCAGCGACATAAAATCCCCCAAATCTCTAAACAACCGCCAAAACAACCACCTCAAAAACCAGCGACATAAAATCCCCCAAATCTCTAAACAACCGCCAAAACAACCACCTCAAAAACCAGCGACATAAAATCCCCCAAATCTCTAAACAACCGCCAAAACAACAACCTCAAAAACCAGCGACATAAAATCCCACAAATCTCTAAACAACCGCCAAAACAACCACCTCAAAAACCAGCGACATAAAATCCCCCAAATCTCTAAACAACCGCCAAAACAACCACCTCAGAAACCAGCGACATAAAATCCCCCAAATCTCTAAACAACCGCCAAAACAACAACCTCAATAACCTGCGACATAAAATCCCCCAAATCTCTAAACAACCGCCAAAACAACAACCTAAAAAACCAGCGACATAAAATCCCCCAAATCTCTAAACAACCGCCAAAACAACAACCTCAAAAACCAGCGACATAAAATCCCCCAAATCTCTAAACAACCGCCAAAACAACAACCTCAAAAACCAGCGACATAAAATCCCCCAAATCTCTAAACAACCGCCAAAACAACAACCTCAAAAACCAGCGACATAAAATCTCCCAAATCTCTAAACAACCGCCAAAACAACAACCTCAAAAACCAGCCACATAAAATCCCCCAAATCTCTAAACAACCGCCAAAACAACAACCTCAAAAACCAGCGACATAAAATCCCCCAAATCTCTAAACAACCGCCAAAACAACAACCTCAAAAACCAGCGACATAAAATCCCCCAAATCTCTAAACAACCGCCAAAACAACAACCTCAAAAACCAGCGACATAAAATCCCCCAAATCTCTAAACAACCGCCAAAACAACAACCTTAAATACCAGCGACATAAAATCCCCCAAATCTCTAAACAACCGCCAAAACAACAACCTCAAATACCAGCGACATAAAATCCCCCAAATCTCTAAACAACCACCAAAACAACAACCTCAAAAACCAGCGACATAAAATCCCCCAAATCTCTAAACAACCGCCAAAACAACAACCTTAAATACCAGCGACATAAAATCCCCCAAATCTCTAAACAACCGCCAAAACAACAACCTTAAATACCAGCGACATAAAATCCCCCAAATCTCTAAACAACCGCCAAAACAACAACCTCAAAAACCAGCGACATAAAATCCCCCAAATCTCTAAACAACCGCCAAAACAACAACCTCAATAACCAGCGACATAAAATCCCCCAAATCTCTAAACAACCGCCAAAACAACAACCTCAAAAACCAGCGACATAAAATCTCCCAAATCTCTAAACAACCGCCAAAACAACAACCTCAAAAACCAGCGACATAAAATTCCCCAAATCTCTAAACAACCGCCAAAACAACAACCTCAAAACCAGCGACATAAAATCCCCCAAATCTCTAAACAACCGCCAAAACAACAACCTCAAAAACCGGCGACATAAAATCCCCCAAATCTCTAAACAACCGCCAAAACAACAACCTCAAAAACCAGCGACATAAAATCCCCCAAATCTCTAAACAACCGCCAAAACAACAACCTCAAAAACCAGCGACATAAAATCCCCCAAATCTCTAAACAACCGCCAAAACAACAACCTCAAATACCAGCGACATAAAATCCCCCAAATCTCTAAACAACCGCCAAAACAACAACCTTAAATACCAGCGACATGAAATCCCCCAAATCTCTAAACAACCGCCAAAACAACAACCTTGAATACCAGCGACATAAAATCCCCCAAATCTCTAAACAACCGCCAAAACAACAACCTCAAAAACCAGCGACATAAAATCCCCCAAATCTCTAAACAACCGCCAAAACAACAACCTCAAAAACCAGCGACATAAAATCCCCCAAATCTCTAAACAACCGCCAAAACAACAACCTCAATAACCAGCGACATAAAATCCCCCAAATCTCTAAACAACCGCCAAAACAACAACCTCAAAAACCAGCAACATAAAATCCCCCAAATCTCTAAACAACCGCCAAAACAACAACCTCAAAAACCAGCGACATAAAATCCCCCAAATCTCTAAACAACCGCCAAAACAACAACCTCAAAAACCAGCGACATAAAATCCCCCAAATCTCTAAACAACCGCCAAAACAACAACCTCAAAAACCAGTGACATAAAATCCCCCAAATCTTTAAACAACCGCCAAAACAACAACCTTAAATACCAGCGACATAAAATCCCCCAAATCTCTAAACAACCGCCAAAACAACAACCTTAAATACCAGCGACATAAAATCCCCCAAATCTCTAAACAACCGCCAAAACAACAACCTCAAAAACCAGTGACAAAATCCCCCAAATCTCTAAACAACCGCCAAAACAACAACCTTAAATACCAGCGACATAAAATCCCCCAAATCTCTAAACAACCGCCAAAACAACAACCTTAAATACCAGCGACATAAAATCCCCCAAATCTCTAAACAACCGCCAAAACAACAACCTTAAATACCAGCGACATAAAATCCCCCCAATCTCTAAACAACCGCCAAAACAACAACCTCAAAAAACCAGCGACATAAAATCCCCCAAATCTCTAAACAACCGCCAAAACAACAACCTCAAAAACCAGCGACATAAAATCCCCCAAATCTCTAAACAACCGCCAAAACAACAACCTCAAAAACCAGCGACATAAAATCCCCCAAATCTCTAAACAACCGCCAAAACAACAACCTCAATAACCAGTGACATAAAATCCCACAAATCTCTAAACAACCGCCAAAACAACAACCTCAAAAACCAGCGACATAAAATCCCCCAAATCTCTAAACAACCGCCAAAACAACAACCTCAAAAACCAGCGACATAAAATCCCCCAAATCTCTAAACAACCGCCAAAACAACAACCTCAAAAACCAGTGACATAAAATCCCCAAATCTCTAAACAACTGCCAAAACAACAACCTCAAAAACCAGCGACATAAAATCCCCCAAATCTCTAAACAACCGCCAAAACAACAACCTCAAAAACCAGCGACATAAAATCCCCCAAATCTCTAAACAACCGCCAAAACAACAACCTTAAATACCAGCGACATAAAATCCCCCAAATCTCTAAACAACCGCCAAAACAACAACCTCAAAAACCAGCGACATAAAATCCCCCAAATCTCTAAACAACCGCCAAAACAACCACCTCAAAAACCAGCGACATAAAATCCCCCAAATCTCTAAACAACCGCCAAAACAACCACCTCAAAAACCAGCGACATAAAATCCCCCAAATCTCTAAACAACCGCCAAAACAACAACCTCAAAAACCAGCGACATAAAATCCCCCAAATCTCTAAACAACCGCCAAAACAACAACCTCAAAAACCAGTGACATAAAATCCCCCAAATCTCTAAACAACCGCCAAAACAACAACCTTAAATACCAGCGACATAAAATCCCCCAAATCTCTAAACAACCGCCAAAACAACAACCTTAAATACCAGCGACATAAAATCCCCCAAATCTCTAAACAACCGCCAAAACAACAACCTTAAATACCAGCGACATAAAATCCCCCAAATCTCTAAACAACCGCCAAAACAACAACCTCAAAAACCAGTGACAAAATCCCCCAAATCTCTAAACAACCGCCAAAACAACAACCTTAAATACCAGCGACATAAAATCCCCCAAATCTCTAAACAACCGCCAAAACAACAACCTTAAATACCAGCGACATAAAATCCCCCAAATCTCTAAACAACCGCCAAAACAACAACCTCAAAAACCAGCGACATAAAATCCCCCAAATCTCTAAACAACCGCCAAAACAACAACCTCAAAAACCAGCGACATAAAATCCCCCAAATCTCTAAACAACCGCCAAAACAACAACCTCAAAAACCAGCGACATAAAATCCCCCAAATCTCTAAACAACCGCCAAAACAACAACCTCAAAAACCAGCGACATAAAATCCCCCAAATCTCTAAACAACCGCCAAAACAACAACCTCAAAAACCAGCGACATAAAATCCCCCAAATCTCTAAACAACCGCCAAAACAACAACCTCAAAAACCAGCGACATAAAATCCCCCAAATCTCTAAACAACCGCCAAAACAACAACCTCAAAAACCAGCGACATAAAATCCCCCAAATCTCTAAACAACCGCCAAAACAACAACCTCAAAAACCAGCGACATAAAATCCCCCAAATCTCTAAACAACCGCCAAAACAACAACCTCAAAAACCAGCGACATAAAATCCCCCAAATCTCTAAACAACCGCCAAAACAACAACCTCAAAAACCAGCGACATAAAATCTCCCAAATCTCTAAACAACCGCCAAAACAACAACCTCAAAAACCAGCGACATAAAATCCCCCAAATCTCTAAACAACCGCCAAAACAACAACCTCAAAAACCAGTGACAAAATCCCCCAAATCTCTAAACAACCGCCAAAACAACAACCTCAAAAACCGGCGACATAAAATCTCCCAAATCTCTAAACAACCGCCAAAACAACAACCTCAAAAACCAGTGACATAAAATCTCCCAAATCTCTAAACAACCGCCAAAACAACAACCTCAAAAACCAGCGACATAAAATCCCCCAAATCTCTAAACAACCGCCAAAACAACAACCTCAAAAACCAGTGACATAAAATCTCCCAAATCTCTAAACAACCGCCAAAACAACAACCTCAAAAACCAGCGACATAAAATCCCCCAAATCTCTAAACAACCGCCAAAACAACAACCTCAAAAACCAGTGACATAAAATCTCCCAAATCTCTAAACAACCGCCAAAACAACAACCTCAAAAACCAGCGACATAAAATCCCCCAAATCTCTAAACAACCGCCAAAACAACAACCTCAAAAACCAGCGACATAAAATCCCCCAAATCTCTAAACAACCGCCAAAACAACAACCTCAAAAACCAGCGACATAAAATCCCCCAAATCTCTAAACAACCGCCAAAACAACAACCTCAAAAACCAGCGACATAAAATCCCCCAAATCTCTAAACAACCGCCAAAACAACAACCTCAAAAACCAGCGACATAAAATCCCCCAAATCTCTAAACAACCGCCAAAACAACAACCTCAAAAACCAGCGACATAAAATCCCCCCAATCTCTAAACAACCGCCAAAACAACAACCTCAAAAACCAGCGACATAAAATCCCCCAAATCTCTAAACAACCGCCAAAACAACAACCTCAAAAACCAGCGACATAAAATCCCCCAAATCTCTAAACAACCGCCAAAACAACAACCTCAAAAACCAGCGACATAAAATCCCCCAAATCTCTAAACAACCGCCAAAACAACAACCTCAAAAACCAGCGACATAAAATCTCCCAAATCTCTAAACAACCGCCAAAACAACAACCTCAAAAACCAGCGACATAAAATCCCCCAAATCTCTAAACAACCGCCAAAACAACAACCTTAAAAACCAGTGACAAAATCCCCCAAATCTCTAAACAACCGCCAAAACAACAACCTCAAAAACCAGCGACATAAAATCTCCCAAATCTCTAAACAACCGCCAAAACAACAACCTCAAAAACCAGCGACATAAAATCCCCCAAATCTCTAAACAACCGCCAAAACAACAACCTCAAAAACCAGCGACATAAAATCCCCCCAATCTCTAAACAACCGCCAAAACAACAACCTCAAAAACCAGTGACATAAAATCTCCCAAATCTCTAAACAACCGCCAAAACAACAACCTCAAAAACCAGCGACATAAAATCCCCCAAATCTCTAAACAACCGCCAAAACAACAACCTCAAAAACCAGCGACATAAAATCCCCCAAATCTCTAAACAACCGCCAAAACAACAACCTCAAAAACCAGCGACATAAAATCCCCCCAATCTCTAAACAACCGCCAAAACAACAACCTCAAAAACCAGCGACATAAAATCCCCCCAATCTCTAAACAACCGCCAAAACAACAACCTCAAAAACCAGCGACATAAAATCCCCCCAATCTCTAAACAACTGCCAAAACAACAACCTCAAAAACCAGCGACATAAAATCCCCCCAATCTCTAAACAACCGCCAAAACAACAACCTCAAAAACCAGCGACATAAAATCTCCCAAATCTCTAAACAACCGCCAAAACAACAACCTCAAAAACCAGCGACATAAAATCTCCCCAATCTCTAAACAACCGCCAAAACAACAACCTCAAAAACCAGCGACATAAAATCCCCCCAATCTCTAAACAACCGCCAAAACAACAACCTCAAAAACCAGCGACATAAAATCCCCCAAATCTCTAAACAACCGCCAAAACAACAACCTCAAAAACCAGCGACATAAAATCCCCCAAATCTCTAAACAACCGCCAAAACAACAACCTCAAAAACCAGCGACATAAAATCCCCCAAATCTCTAAACAACCGCCAAAACAACAACCTCAAAAACCAGCGACATAAAATCCCCCCAATCTCTAAACAACCGCCAAAACAACAACCTCAAAAACCAGCGACATAAAATCCCCCCAATCTCTAAACAACCGCCAAAACAACAACCTCAAAAACCAGCGACATAAAATCCCCCCAATCTCTAAACAACCGCCAAAACAACAACCTCAAAAACCAGCGACATAAAATCTCCCAAATCTCTAAACAACCGCCAAAACAACAACCTCAAAAACCAGCGACATAAAATCCCCCCAATCTCTAAACAACCGCCAAAACAACAACCTCAAAAACCAGCGACATAAAATCCCCCCAATCTCTAAACAACCGCCAAAACAACAACCTCAAAAACCAGCGACATAAAATCCCCCAAATCTCTAAACAACCGCCAAAACAACAACCTCAAAAACCAGCGACATAAAATCCCCCAAATCTCTAAACAACCGCCAAAACAACAACCTCAAAAACCAGCGACATAAAATCTCCCAAATCTCTAAACAACCGCCAAAACAACAACCTCAAAAACCAGCGACATAAAATCCCCCAAATCTCTAAACAACCGCCAAAACAACAACCTCAAAAACCAGCGACATAAAATCCCCCAAATCTCTAAACAACCGCCAAAACAACAACCTCAAAAACCAGCGACATAAAATCCCCCAAATCTCTAAACAACCGCCAAAACAACAACCTCAAAAACCAGCGACATAAAATCCCCCAAATCTCCAAACAACCGCCAAAACAACAACCTCAAAAACCAGCGACATAAAATCCCCCAAATCTCTAAACAACCGCCAAAACAACAACCTCAAAAACCAGCGACATAAAATCCCCAAATCTCTAAACAACCGCCAAAACAACAACCTCAAAAACCAGTGACATAAAATCTCCCAAATCTCTAAACAACCGCCAAAACAACAACCTCAAAAACCAGCGACATAAAATCCCCCAAATCTCTAAACAACCGCCAAAACAACAACCTCAAAAACCAGTGACATAAAATCTCCCAAATCTCTAAACAACCGCCAAAACAACAACCTCAAAAACCAGCGACATAAAATCCCCCAAATCTCTAAACAACCGCCAAAACAACAACCTCAAAAACCAGTGACATAAAATCTCCCAAATCTCTAAACAACCGCCAAAACAACAACCTCAAAAACCAGCGACATAAAATCCCCCAAATCTCTAAACAACCGCCAAAACAACAACCTCAAAAACCAGTGACATAAAATCTCCCAAATCTCTAAACAACCGCCAAAACAACAACCTCAAAAACCAGCGACATAAAATCCCCCCAATCTCTAAAAACCGCCAAAACAACAACCTCAAAAACCAGCGACATAAAATCCCCCAAATCTCTAAACAACCGCCAAAACAACAACCTCAAAAACCAGCGACATAAAATCCCCCAAATCTCTAAACAACCGCCAAAACAACAACCTCAAAAACCAGCGACATAAAATCTCCCAAATCTCTAAACAACCGCCAAAACAACAACCTCAAAAACCAGCGACATAAAATCCCCCAAATCTCTAAACAACCGCCAAAACAACAACCTCAAAAACCAGCGACATAAAATCCCCCAAATCTCTAAACAACCGCCAAA
>NC_090725.1:155773525-155781025 GCF_036898095.1 Palaemon carinicauda | reverse complement strand
ATGTGTTTTTTTATATCCGTAAGCATCGTATGCCAATAAAACAATGATTTGGCTTTCTGTGACATTAATGAGAACCTCGGGTGTCCATGCAATGGATCTGCCTGCAACCAATACAGGACAGTGGAAATAAGTGAGATTGGTACCACTACCTGGTCGTTAGTTACATGTGGTGTATTGCGGGTTTTCCTTGTCACGGTCCTACACAGAATATTGTCTTTGATTATATAATTCTGCTGCTTATACTTTATATATTCCTTTTCCTTATGATTGCCTTTCAAAGCATTTATAATTTTTTCTAATTTCTGATCTTTTCTTTGCTCAGTCTGTAATAATTCTGCACTCCAGCCCAAATCTTCTTGTTCAGATATCGTTTTAACAATAGGCATGGATGTTGATATATCTATTAATTCAGCTAAAGGCTCCGTACAAGATGACACGGGGTTGCGTGATAATGCATCAGCAATGATATTTGTTTTCCCAGGTAAATACCCGATTCTCGCGCCAAAGTCTTGAATGATCAAATGCCACTGTACCAACCGTGTTTCACACAATTGTACATAATTCCTTTTGTATATATTATGCTTGTATCTTCGCTCTTCCCTCGCACTAAAACGAACATGAAAATTCATGTCTGGTTTTTCCTCTGTAATATTGTCTGTCTTGTGAACTTGTTATGTCCTATTGCCTTGAGGTTTTGTATATAAGGAGAGTGTTCTACAATAATATAACTCAGTCGATTGCTTCCTGCCTTTGAGTTCACAACCCTCTCTCGGCTCCGTCACATTGGTGACCCCGGAAGTCGACTCGCTCCCACTGCCTTCCACCCCCACCTCCCTCACCCCTCCATCGTTAGTGCTATGGCGGACTCTACTACAGCAGTTGGCGCTGCGGCCGCCCCATTGAAACTTTCACCGTTCGCCAGGGGAGAAGCATTTGCTTGGTTTCAGCGCGCAGAAGTCCAGTTTCGCATCAACGGCGTGACTCGCTCAACCACCAAAGCTGATTATGTTCTCGCGGTGATACCCGAGGACACCTTCCCGGAAATATCCGACTGGCTTTGTGAACAAGGAGACACGCCAATAGCGTATGACGCCCTCATAACATACCTTCTGCAGCAGTACCCGTCGTCGCCAGCCGCCCGTGTAGCAAAGCTTTTTCAGCTCTCGCAACAACCGTTGGGGGACCAAAGGGCTTCGCTTGCCCTCAGGGAAATGACCAGTATCGCTCGCCTTCAACCTGCCGCAGACGGCTCTCCTCGTGAGGTGAACCTACTTCGTGCCCTTTGGATACGCCGTTTACCCGGACCTATACGCGCTGCCATACCCGATGTCGATAGTTTACCCATAAAGGACTTGATGACCAAAGCCGACGCCCTTATGGACAGCCACTTCAAGACCTCCATCAACGCCTCCACCCCTGACGAAGAGGATGCCTATTCAACGTCAACTGAAGCTGACATGAATGCCGTAGGACATACACGCCCACACCGTGACGTGCCGAAGCAGAGACAAAGCCGCCTACCACCCACCAATCGCTCGCGCCCCAACGAACGACTTCTACAGCCACTTACTACCTCCCATCCGCCGCAGTTTTGCTATTACCACTTCAGATTCGGGGCAACTGCGAAGAAATGTGCCGAGGATTGTCAGTGGCCAAAAAATGTGTAAGTAGGCCATTGCTCGTGGCGGTGGCCTCCCGTGTTTCTAATCTTTTCTTTTTACAGGATGCAGGAACGGGCGTGCGATTTTTGGTAGACTCGGGTGCTTGTCGTTCTCTTTTGCCAAGGAAACTCTTCAAGACACAACGTAGTCTGTCTACATCTGCCGACGTCCGCTTGGTAGCTGCCAACGGATCTGCGATACCCACCTACGGTTACGAGAACCTCACATTATCGTTCGGAAACGGTAAATTCAATTGGAAGTTTCTCGTTGCTGACGTCACCATGCCAATCCTCGGTGCGGATTTCCTCTCTCATTTCCACCTTCTGGTCGATGTCGCCCACCGACGATTGGTCAACGCAGACTCGTACTTGTCGACACCTCTTCAACCCGCCCCCTCTAACCTCGCTCTGCACACTAGCGCACCCACGGATGCCTACGTCCACCTCCTCACGTCGTACCCGGAAGTTTTCCGTCCAGAACTTCGCCAAACGCCCACGGTTCCTGCCAAGCACGGTATTTATCACCATATCAAGACGACGGGACCCCCAGTCTTCGCAAAATTCAGACGTCTGGCACCGGAACGATTGGCAGCCGCCAAACAGACGTTCGCCGAAATGGAGGAAATGGGCCTTTGCCAAAAGGCCTCCAGCCCATGGTCGTCACCCTTACACATCATTCTGAAGAAAGACGGCTCCCTCCGTCCGTGCGGGGATTACAGGCGCCTGAACATGCAAACAGAACCGGATCACTACCCCCTCCCAAACATTGCCGACGTGACCTCCTACCTGCACAAAGCAAAGGTTTTCTCTACGCTCGATCTCCTGAAGGGGTATTATCAGGTGCCTATGAACCCAGAAGACATCCCTAAGACTGCCATCACCACTCCGTTTGGTACATACACCTTCAATTACTCCTGTTTTGGCCTTCATAATGCTGGGGCCACGTTTCAGCGTCTCATGGATGGCATCTTAGGGGACCTCCATTTCTGTGTATGTTATGTGGACGACATACTTGTGTTCTCCTCCTCAAAAGAGGAACACCTCCGTCACCTGCGCATCGTACTCGACTGCCTGCAACAAAACGGCCTTGTAGTCCGGTACGACAAGTGTACCTTTGGCGCCAACGAAGTATCGTTCTTAGAGCACCGCATCACTCCTGAAGGTGTCCACCCCCTCCCTGAGAAAGTAGCAGCCGTTCAGAACTTCCCCGTGCCCTCGACCGTCAAAGCTCTGCAGGAATTCTTGGGCATGATCAACTATTATCACCGTTTTCTGCCAGCCATTGCCGCCACTCTTGCTCCCCTCTACGCCTCCCTCAAGGGCAAGCCGAAGGACCTGAAGTGGGGTCCCCTTCAAGAAGCAGCCTTCTGCAATGCAAAGAAGGCCCTATCAACTGCTGCGGCTCTCACTTTTCCTATCCCACACGCCCCTCTCCTTCTCTCCACGGATGCCAGCGACGTCGCTATTGGTGCAGTACTCGAGCAGGTGGTCAAAGGCTCGCCCCGCCCATTGGCCTTCTTCAGCAGAAAACTGTCCAAGGCAGAATCGGGTTATTCTACCTTCGATCGAGAATTGCTGGCGGTGCACTTGGCTGTCCGTCACTTTCGCCATTCCTTAGAAGGTACGCCCTTCGTCATTCGCACAGACCACATGCCTCTGGTGCACGCCTTCACTCGACAGTCTGACGCCTGGTCCGCCCGTCAACGCCGACATCTCTCCGCCGTGGCTGAATACAATTGCACCCTCCAATACGTCCCTGGGAAAATGAATCCCGTTGCCGATGCCCTGTCAAGAAACACATTGGCTGCCGTTCAACTGGGATTGGATTACAACGCCCTGGCTGAAGCCCAACGACAGGATCCAGAGTATCAAGCTTGTAGGACATCCTGCACGTCCCTCCGTTGGGAAGACTTTCCCCTCGAAGACTCCAACACCACCCTCCTCTGTGACGTCAGTACTGGTAGACCGCGACCTTGGATTCCTGCTCCCATGCGCCGACAGGTGTTTGATTTCATTCACGGCCTTTCACATCCCTCGTGCCGTTCTACTGCACAGCTGCTGAAGGCAAAGTTCATTTGGCACGGCATATCTAAGGATGCTAAGGATTGGGTCCGCGCCTGTACTTCTTGCCAAACTTCCAAAGTACATCGACACACGAATTCAGGAGTGGGCACCTTTCCTCAACCTCAGCGTCGTTTCGCACACATTCACGTCGACGTTGTAGGCCCCCTACTCACATCACAAGGACATCGTTACCTGTTTACCGTCATCAACCACTCCACTCGTTGGCCTGAAGCCATTCCCATGGAAACTGCAACGTCCGCCTCATGTACATCTGCCTTACTCTCTGGATGGATTTCAAGATTCGGTATCCCTGAGCATATTACTTCTGACAGGGGAACCACTTTCACCTCTCAATTGTGGACGTCATTAGCGAATCTCCTGGGCATCACCCTACATCAGACAACGGCCTACAACCCCGCTGCCAATGGAATGGTTGAACGTTTTCATCGCACCCTTAAAGCAGATTTGATGTCCCGCTGCAAGGATTGCAACTGGTTTACTCAGCTTCCCTGGGTCCTCCTGGGACTAAGGACCACTCCTAAAGATGCCCTCGACGTCTCGGCAGCTGAAATGGTGTATGGCGACCCGTTGGTCGTCCTTGCCGAATTTTTTCCTTCTACAACCTCCTCCGACGATCTCCAGCGCATACGTCACGTCGTGGGAAATTTTACTCCGTGCCGCCAGACTTACAAGCCCCCAGCGAAGCATCACATACCAACGGACTTGCACTCTGCAACGCACGTCTTCCTGCGCAACGACACCAGCAAGCCACCACTGACGCCCCCTTACACGGGCCCTTTCCTTGTGATCCGACGCAGTCCGAAAGCATTCCTCCTAAACAGATCGTCTAAAACCTGCTTATCTTCTGCCAGATGACCCGCCTACAGTTCGCCTCTCTAGATCAGGGCGCCCTATTTAACATGTACAGTATGTCATTTTTAGGGGGGAGCCATGTACCAACCGTGTTTCACACAATTGTACATAATTCCTTTTGTATATATTATGCTTGTATCTTCGCTCTTCCCTCGCACTAAAACGAACATGAAAATTCATGTCTGGTTTTTCCTCTGTAATATTGTCTGTCTTGTGAACTTGTTATGTCCTGTTGCCTTGAGGTTTTGTATATAAGGAGAGTGTTCTACAATAATATAACTCAGTTGATTGCTTCCTGCCTTTGAGTTCACAACCCTCTCTCGGCTCTGTCACACCACCGAGTTCATTTGGGGCTGTGGCTGAAGCCTTTAAAGAAGTCGGTTAGTGGTTTATGATCAGTAAGAACCTTAATGGGATAACCGTATATTATGAACTTAAAATGCACTAGTGAATTAACAATAGCTAGCCTTTCCTTGTCTATTACTGCATACTTACTTTTGGAAGTTCTCAGTTTTCGAGAATAAAAAGCTATCGGGAAAAATTGTTTTTCATATTGCTGAAGCAATACCCCCCCCCTACTCCTAAGTCTGAGGGGTCTGTTGCAATGAAGAATTCCTTACCGAAGTCAGGAAATTTTAAGATAGGAGAACTACACAGTTCATCTTTCAAGGTATTAAACGCCTGTTGATGCTGCTCAGACCATATGAAATCTATGCCCTTCTTCGTAAGATCAGTTAAGGGAGCGGCTATTATTGAATAATTGCGTATAAAACGCGTGTAATATCCACTACAACCCAGAAATTGCTGTATTCCCTAGACATTAGTAGGTATCGGAAAGTTACGGATAGCCGACACCTTATCATGGACTACTTTAAGACCTTGGCTTGACACCGTAAAACCCAAATAGACTAATTCTGTTTTGAAAAATTCACACTTACTAATATTTACCCTTAAGTTGTTGTCTTAGTCTCTGTAGTACTAGTTCTAATTTACGTAGATGTTCTTCTAGGGTGTTGGAAAAGATTACAAGGTCGTCCATATAGGCATGCAATTTATCCCCTAGCAAGTCTCCAAACACTATGTTAATCATTCTTGTAAATGTTATGGGAGCACAACGTAAACCAAAAGGCATCCATAAAAATTCATAATGTCCCCTGGCTGTGCTGAAGGCTGTGTATGGGATACTATTTTCTTCTAATGATATCTGGTGAAAGCCTTTAAGTAAGTCCAAACTGGTAAAATATTTATTCTGACCTAACAAAGATAAAATATCGTCAGTACATGGCACTGGGAATCGATCAGGGATCGTCTCCTCGTTTAGGCGACGGAAGTCTACGCAGATACGCCATGTTCGATCTTTTTTCGGTACAACTATTAATGGAAAATTATAAGGGCTGTTCGATTTCCTCATGACTCCTTCTTCTAGCATTTTACCTACTTCATCATTTATTTCATTCTGGAATTTCATAGGGAGTCTGTACGAGGGTACATAGATAATTTTCTGCTTGTCCTTTAACCTTATTTGATGCTCGATAACATCTGTTTTTCCTAAGGATCCATCCGTAGTGGAAAAAACATCATGATATTCAGTTAAAAGTCCAAATATTTTCTGCTGAATTTCTTCGTCTTGAATGTCTTTATTGATTTTACTTTTAATAGATTGCAAAAGGGATTCGTCCGCAACTGATTGAGCGTGATTGATTTCAGCAACGGTAAGAATACGATGTTTATAAACTTCTACATCCAAGATATGTTGATTTTTGTGAATTACTAAAGTGGTATTTAAATTATTACAGACTTCAATATTACATTGTTGATCTGAGCCTACTGTATAAATAGCTTGTGTGACAGACAATCCGTTAGTTTTCAAAGTGTCGGAAAGGGTTGATATTTCAGATCCCGGTAATGTTTTCTTTACTTGCACTATTAAATTCGAAGGTACGTTCGGCTCGATAGATTGCGTGCAAGATGATATTACGGGTGAACGAGAATTCTGTTGGGTCGCATGTATTATTTCTTTATTAGTGAGACAAGTTATTGGTTCTTCAACGTACGTCACTGTTTTATTTGTCGTCTCCTTTTTATCCAAAACTGATTTTAAGGTATTAAAAGACTTATAGAATTTTCCTTTGATATACACGCTGTGCTTGGCAGGGGCTAAGATAATGTTTTGATTGCCCATATTTGGGTATCCTATAATTACAGCTGGATACATATCAATGTTTTGTACAACAACAAATGTATCGGCAAACGTGTGCTTACCGACCTTGAACTGAACATGAGTGCGTAACTCATTTAATTTAATTTAATTCATTATTTCCTATACCCGAGAGTCTTACTCCGGATTTTTCTATTGGGAAGTTCGAAAACAAACAAATGATGTGTCCTCAAATCCATGATATTACATGGACTACCAGAGTCAAAAAATAATGTAAATGATCTGTGTTCTAAATTTACAGCATATAATGTTGGTCGTAACTCATTTTGGCTTATTATTGTATGAATTCATTGCAAATCTACGGGAGCATGCACTGATTTATTTAATTCGGCCGTGTGTTTCATAGGAAAATCTATTGCCTCACAATGATCTGATAAAACATTAAATTGATTATTCAATACTACTGATGTTGACATGAATGACCTTGACCCAACATCACTCTCTTCCCCACTGGAGTTAATTATGTGGTATTTGCTTTGCTCTGCACATTCTGAAAATTAGTCTGACCTTGCGAGGTCTGGTTTGACGACCCAGGATCAGCGTTATTCGAAGAACTGTTTGTTTGTTTTGGATTCTGAACTACATTGACGTTTGGCTGTTTCTTCTTATTGAAATGCATAGATGACATTTTCCTTTTAATACAGAGAGTTCGCTTGCATCGACACTAAAAGTTGCAGAGATGCTA
>NC_090725.1:155748525-155766025 GCF_036898095.1 Palaemon carinicauda | reverse complement strand
AGTTTAACGCTTTGTTTCTTTTCTGTGTTTTTCGAGTATTTGGTGAGAAGAGACACCTGAGGTTACTTGTGAGGAACTCGATTGCTAAGGGCCCAAGGTTTCCAGGACCTACTACAGCTGCTGGCTAATGTTAGTCTTTTGAGGATTGCGCCACCCACTGTTGACGGCTTTTTGCAGGTGCATTTCTGCCACCTGCAGTGTCTTGTATTGCCTGTTAATTCTCTTCTGCGGTCCGCATCGCCGACGCTGGAATACCGGCTTTCAAGGTGGACCCAAGAGAGACTCCTCCGTCGACGCATCCTCGTCCTGACCAACTGCGGGAGCCTTGGAGCTCGTGGTCACCGTGGTGTCAAGTAGGGAGACAGTTGCCAGGTAGGAAAGACAATTTGCCTTTTTATTTCATTTTTTTTTTTTTTTTTTTTGGATTGAGGCTACATTTCCCTGCCTTTGGTGAGGAGTCCTACGGAGCTGTACTCCCTACAGTAGCAGAGTGTCTGTGGAGCCGCTACCTTATTTGGAGCTGTGGGTGTTTTGCTCCAGCCTCAAAGAGTGTGAGAACATTTATGTATTTAGTGTTTTGTTTAGTTTTTAAGTTTTTTTTTTTTCTACTCTCTATTGGAGAGTGTGGTGTTTCCCGTCTGGGGATTTTTCTTGATTATCAATTGTGTTTAAATAACTAGATAATTGACTCTCTCTCTCGTTGAGTGTGGTGTTTCCCGTTGGGGAATTTTGTCATTAATTGTCATTAAGTGTTAATTGTTAATTATTAGTTGTTAATTATCAATTGTTATTTATTTAGTGTTAAGTTGTTAAATTCTTAGGTAGTCACAAGGTTGGCTGTTCTAAAATTTTGGTTAATAAATATTGTTAAGTTTTCCCAAGTGTTTTCGTTACCACTGACCAATTTTTATGTCGGATATTATGAAAATCACTGACCTCTCTTATCATGCAATAAGAACTTGCACCACGGCCCGACAAGGGTCGTAACATAATTGGCGACCGTGACAGGATAGAGAACTCAGGGTATCCGGTATTTTGGTCGGTGGAGTGACACTCGGATGAGCTCTTCAATATTTTTTTTTTTTTTTTTTTTTTTAATATTGCCTTTTCCACTGATTTTTTTTTTCACAAAATGGAGGGATTTATCTTTGATCCAGCTGAATTTTTCGGGTTAGCTGATTGTCTAAAGTATTTGGCCCTGCTAAGTAAGAAACAATTAGTTGAGTGTGCTAAGTGGTTGGGTGTTCTGCGGAAGATGGCGGACACCAGAGCAGAGATGTTGGTTTTAGTTAGGGATAAAATAAAACAGGAGTTAGCTAAAGCTGAACATTCAGGGAGTGAGAGTGAGGTAATAGGTGATAGTGAGGAGAGTGAGAGTTTCGAAGAGGACAAAGTAAGTATGATGGCTGCCCTAACTGTTTGAGGATCCTCCTGACATAGGTACCATTTACGAGGGTCCAGAAAATTTTCCCCAGGTTCCGGTTAATGTGTCCTTTACTCTGTTTTTGGCCCCCCTTGATTCTGTACCTGTCAAATCTCAGGCCCCTGTTAATGCGCTGGGTGATTCCAAGGAGGAGAAGGAATACAACCTTATTTGTAATTATTCACAGCATGACCAGAAGTTTTTAAGAATATAGATTGGGAAAATGTAGGAATTAATATTGATGGGGAATACCTTAACAACTCAAGATTTGCAGATGACATAGTTGTGTTTAGTGAATCATGGGCAGAATTACAATATATGATAGAAGATTGGAATAGAGAAAGCGGAAATGTAGAACTGCAAATGAATATGAGTAAAACTAAGAAAATGTTCAATGCAGAGAGAAAACAAATAAGAGTTTTGTATGAGCCTCTACAGATTGTTAATGTAGGTAGTAGGTTGGCCAGGATACCATTCACCCATTGAGATACTACCACTAGAGAGTTATTGGGTCCTTTGACTGGCCAGACAGTAGTACATTGGATCCCTCTCTCTGGTTACGGCTCATTTTATCTTTTCCTACACATTCACCGAATAGCTGGGCCTATTCTTTCCATATTCTCCTCTGGTCTCATACACCTGACAATAGTGAAATTATCAATAATTCTTCTTTGCTCAAGGTGTTAACAACTACAATGTAATTTTTCAGTGGCTACTTTCCCCTTGGTAAGAGTAGAAGAGACCATCTGATTATGGTAAGCAGCTCTTCTAGGAGAAGGGCACTCCAAAAGCAAGCCCTTGTTCTCTAGTCTTGAATAGTGCCATAGTTTCTGTACCATGACCTTCCAATTTCTTGGATTGGAGTTCTCTTGCTTGAAGGTACACTTGAGCACACGCTTCTGTCTTATTTATCTTCCTCTTGTTTTTTTTTTTTTCTTAAATTCTTACAATTTATATATAAAGGATTGGAATTAGTGCTGCTACTTTTTTAAATATTTCATTTAGAGTGTTTCTTACTTCTCTTGTAGTTTATTTGATTTCTTGTTTCCTTTCCTCTCTATGCTATTTTTCCCTGTTGGAGCCCTTTGGCCATCTTGCTTTTCCAGTTAGGGTTATAGCTTAGCTTGTAACAATAACAACAACAACAACAACAACAACAACAACAACAACAACAATAATAATAATAATAAGACAGATTAGTTCACCAAACGTTTAGCTGGGCTCCGCAAGCCACTAGATGAGTAGTTGGAAGACCTAGGCTTACATGGCTGAACACTATGAACCGTGAAGTAGGAGATGATGATTGGAGAAGTGTTGAATTAAAAGTTAAAGATAGAGACGACTGGAAAAATCTAACCGTGACCCTTTGTGTCAATAGGCGTAGGAGGAGATGATGATGATGATGACTTAGGACAGACAGTAAGTGTTTCCCCAAGACACGAGACCGAAATTAAAAGAGGGATAAGCATAGAATGGAGAGCATTTTATGAACAAAATGAAATTATGAAAGTAAAAGGCCACTTTCTACAAAGAATAAAAGTATTTAATGAGATGGACCTACAAGTATTAATTTATGCATAAAAAACTTAGAGCCTTACTAAAGCCTTAGAACATAAGCAAGTTACAACTCAAAGAGCTTTGAAAATAGGAGTGATGGGAATAACACTCAGAGACAGAAAAAGAGCAACATGCAAACGAGAGTAAACTAAAGCAGAAGATATTCTAACATGCAAGAAAAAGAAATGGACATGGGCAGGATATACAATGAAAATGAAAGACAATAGATGGCCATTAGGAATAACAAACTGGGTCCCTAGAGAATGCAAAATAAGCAGATGAAGGAAGATATTGACGAACTAAGAAAGTTGGTGGGAGTGGACTGGCAATGAAAGACCATAATAAACAGACGCAAATAGAAGGACATGTCTAAGGCCTTTGCTCTGCAGTAGACTAGTGTATATATATATATATATATATATATATATATATATATATATATATATATATATATATATATATATATATACGTAGTGGAACCTCTACACACGAACGGATCTACGTCCGAATTTTCCAACATCCGAAGTAAAATTCGAGTAATTTTTTGACTCTACACCCGAATTTTATTTCGACACACGAAGTAAGCAATTTTCGTCGCACCGGTTGTATCCGAATTTTTCGACACGCGAAGTACAATTCGAACACGTTCCTACTCTACACCCGAATTTTTTTTCGGCACCCGAAGTAAACAATACCCATACACGTAGATGGTACTCATAGCGCCGGATGTATTTTTTATTTCCGCCGATAGAAGGCAGCACTTCGACCTCGGAGGGACCCTCAATTAGCGTGGCTTGGGTCATTCCTCTGTTCTCGTCGGCTTCGTGTGGTTGTGCCCTGTACGTTCTGCTATTAACTGTATTTTAATCGTGATTTTTTACATACATCCTTTTACGGTTTTTTTACCTAAAGCATGGGTCCTAAAAGGCTTAGTTTCGCAAGTGGTAGTGGTAGTGGTGAGAAAAGGAAGAAGGAAATGCTTTCTTTAGAAGTAAAGCAAGAAATTATTGAAAAGCATGAGTGAACTTGCAAAAGAATATGGCCGAAATATGTCGACGATCTCGACAATCTTGAAACAGAAAGAAGCCATTAAAGCAGTGAAACCTTCTAAGGGGATCACCATCATTTCAAAACGTCGTAGCCCTGTCATAGAAGGGATGGAACCACCTCTGCTAATCTGGATCAAGGACCGAAAGATTGTTGGCGACACCATCACCGAAACTATCATCTACGAGAAGGCGCACGCCATCTTCACTGACTTGAAGGAGGCGAGCTCTGGGGGTGATGCTGGGGAGAGTTCAACCGAACCTTCCTCAGACGATTTCAAGGCATCTCGTGGCTGGTTTGAGAAATTTAAGAAACGGTCCGGGATTCATTCAGTTGTTCGCCACGGAGAGGCTGCTAGTGCAGACACAAAGGCTGCAGCTGACTTTGTGAAGAGCTTTGAAAGGACCGTGCAGGAAAAAAGGCTACGTAGAGCAGCAGGTGTTCAATTGTGATGAAACCGGGCTGTTTTGGAAGAAGATGCCCAGTCAAACCTACATCACTGCCGAGGAGAAGAAATTGCCTGGGCATAAGCCAATGAAGGATCGGTTGACTCTTGCCCTATGTGCCAACGCTAGCGGGGACTTTAAAGTCAAGCCCTTACTGGTTTACCATTCGGAGAACCCTAGGCCTTTAAGGCACAGAATGTGGATAAGGACCAGCTTCATGTTTTCTGGCGATCCAACTCGAAGGCCTTGGTCACTAGGCAGTTCTTTGAACAATGGGTTAACCAAGTTTTTGGTCCTTCTATTAAAGTGCCTGCTATGCCTTGACGATGCACCCGCTCACCCCCCCCCCCCCCGACTTGAAGATGATATCTTCGAAGAATTCAAGTTCATAAAGGTGCTGTATCTTTCACCGAATACCACCTCGATCCTCCAGCCCATGGACCAGCAAGTCATCTCAAACTTCAATAAGCTCTACACCAAGCACCTATTCAAGCAGTGCTTTAATCTCACGCAAAGCACAAACTTAACTTTGCGTGAATTTTGGAAAAGCCACTTTAACATCGTGCACTACTTGAAGATCATGTGGGTCTGGAGGTCAATGCAGATGACATCACGGAACTCGTCGCCGAACATCACGACGAACTTACTACAGAGGAGCTCAAGGAACTCCATGCTATGTCTGAGCACATGAGTGATGACGAGGAAGGGATCGAGGAGGTAGAACATGTGTTAGGTTCGGCGCAAATAAAAGAGATGTTAGGAAAATATCAAGACATGGTCAACTTCATCGACAAATACCATCTAAAAATATTGCAGGTTTGTCGTGTAGTTGCGCAGTTCGATGATGTTTGCCTAACTCATTTTCAAAACATTCTGAAAAGCCGTACCAAGCAATTTTCTATCAATAGCTTCTTTAAAAAAACTACGAAGCGAACTCGTGATGAAGAGGAAGGAAGTGGTTCAAAGAAAACGGCAAAGAGTGAAGAGAAAAAAATTCAATCAATTTTAAGCGTAGAGAGTGAAAGTGATTAAAATTAATCATCAAAAAATAAAAAGAAAATGTAAAAAAAAAATACAAAATTTAAAAATAAAAGAAATAAATAAGCTAAGTTAGGTTAAAGTTCACTTAGTGTAAGTTAGAATAAGTTACGGCAGTGTACGTTTATCGTAGTCACCCTCTCTACCTCCTCGCCGCCCGTCCGTCTCCTCTCTGCGTAGCAAGACCGACACCTGCTCTGGACTTTCTAAGGTAAAGTGACGCTAAAAACCCATTTCTTATTTATTATTCTTTTTTACATGTCTATTATCTAATTTAGAGTGCATATTGTCATGTGTAATTATGTTTAGTAATTTATTAAGGAGTTATCATAGGTTTTTGGGCTCAACCACGGATTAATCCTATTTCAATGTATTCTTATAGGAAAATTAGTTTCTACATCCGAACATTTTCGACACCCGAAGTTGGTTGTGGAACGGATTAAATTCATATGTAGAGGTACCACTGTATATATATATATATATATATATATATATATATATATATATATATATATATATATATATATAAAGGTCACAACCTTTAACGGCCATTTCGTGGACAAGCGCTTCTTCAACACAAGAACATCCACAAGTATACATGGACTTCACCATGTGGCATTTACAAAAATCAGATAGATCACATTGTCATTAATAAAGAGAGAAGGAAGACTATGAGAAATGTAAGAAGCTAAGGAGGTACCAATATCGGTAGTGATCACCAGCTCTTCATTGCCACACTGAAATTAAAACTGAAAGCACCCAACAGAAAGATGGATAAAATACCTGTTTGATACAACTAAGCTTTTAGAAGAAGTGCAGAGAGAAACATGTGCAATTGACTGTAGAAATCTATTTGCATTCTTAGAAACTTTAAGAGAGGAAGAACAGCAGACAATCAATGAAGAATGGTATGATATTAAGAACACATATCAGTCAGTTGGCAGTGAAGTCTTGGGACACGCAGTTACAAGGAGAAAGCAATGGATATAAAATGATACTTGGGATACTATAAAAATGAGACAGAGACAGAAATTGATTGTTGAAAGATTTCTAGGAAGTAATGAAAATTACAAGGTAGAGCATGATAAGTATTCCAGTATTGACAGTGAGGTCAAAAGAAAAGTCAGGAATGACAGGAGAGAATATTTAGACAGTAAAGCAGATGAGGCTGACAAAGCTATGAATTCAGGAAGTGGTTATAGTATAAGAATTTCTCATAGAACTATTAATTAAATCTCGACTGGGGCAAAGAAAAAGAAGCATATGCCCATCTGAATGAGAGATGGTTCTGTTATAGCAACAGAAGATGATGAAAGACAACGTTGGATGGAACACTTTTGTGAGGCTATGAATAGGATATGAGGGGAACATTTTGATTGGTAGGCCTATACCTGAAGCTGATGAAGACCTTGGTGTACCCATGAATGAATTCAGTGTGTTTGGAGTGGAAGCCATCCTAAAATAACTGAAGAGATGGAAATCCCCCGGATATGATGGAATAATTGCTGAGATGATAGTGGCCGAAAATAAAGTGACTCCCAGACTACTTACAAGATTTTTTTGTAGAATGTAGCATGAAGAGGCAAAACCTGATGAATGGGAGTTAGGAGTGTTGGTGGAAAAAAAAAAAAAGGAGACCTGACTGATTGCAATAATTACAGAGGCATAACACTTACGTCAGTTGTTATGAAAATATATAGTATGATTATTCTAAAGAGACTGGAGAGAAAGATTGATGAAAAGCTGAGAGATGAACACGCAGGATTTAGAAAAGGTAGAAGTTGCACTGATCAAATTTTCATTTTGAGACTATAGAAGACCTTCAACAACAACAAAAAAAAAAAGACAGACTAGAATAACATCTTAAGATCAAATGGCATGAAGATTACCAATGAGAAAAGTGAGATTATGCTCCTGCCTCGAACACTGGCAGATATAGATATTTCATTAGAAGGGCAAGCATTAAAACAGTGCAGAAACTTTAAATATTTTGGAGCTTTATTTAGTGATTAAAATAACCCTAATCTTGAAATAACCAATAGAGTACATAAATTCAATAATAACTTTTATCTACTATATCTACCGTTGAAAGATAGGAACATATCCCGCAAAGTAAAAACTCTAATATACATCTCCAAACTAAGGCCACTTCTAACCTACGGCCATGAGTCTTGGACGTTAACATCAAAGACTAGAAGCCAGCTCCAGGCAGCAGAAAATAAGGTACTAATATTGATAAAAGGTGTCGCAAAACTAGATAAACATCGAAGTGAAGACGTCAGGAGGGAATTAGGAGTCGAGGGGATTTTGGACTTTATTGAAAGAAGACAACTGTGATGGTTTGGACATGCCAAAAGAATGGAAGAAGAACGATATCCAAGGAAATTTTTGGAATGGAGACCCTAAGGCAGAAGACCAGTTGGTAGGCCGAAGATGAAGTGGATGGAAAATATTGAGAGAGGAGTGAGAAGGGGAGGTAGGAATTTCCAAGAGATAGAAGAAGAGAAGCTGTATGAAGATCGTCGGGAGTGGAGACAGTTTTTGAAGCAGAGCGATTGACAGGCTTGAAAGGGGTACCTGGTGCTTGGTGAGAAAGTTGTAAAGCATTGCGTAGAATATAGAAATCCCCTTTTGATGGCATTTGTGGACTATGAAAAAGCCTTTGATAGTGTGCACCTGCCAATTTTGTGGAGAGTCCTGCGTTATTATGGAATTCCTCTTAAATGTAGAATTCCTCTTATATATGTAAATTTCATTAGGTTTTTTCATAAGCCTAGCAAGTGCAAAGTTAATGTTAATAAAGTCTTATCAAATGAATTTCCAGTGAACAGGGGAGTATTCCAAGGGTATGTGTTGTCACCTATGCTGTTTATCCTCATCGATTTTGCAATGTGTAGAACAGTCAGAGATGGTGAAGAAGGATTGGACTGGATTGGTGATAGGAATTTAGCAGACCTAGAGTATGCTGATGAGGCTGTCCTTGTTAGTTGAACAGAACACCCAGGATTTGCAATGCTTGCTTACCAGAATACATGAAATATCACACGGGGTTGAGCTCAGGATAAATAGAAGAAAGACAAAGATGATGAGAACGAAGTATGCAATGGAAGATGAAATATCATTGGAAGGAAAAAGGATTAATGAGGTAGAATTATTCAAGTATTTAGGAACTATGATCTCCAATACTGTGGAGAATTTTTTTAATATAAATTGTTGAGTGGGAACTTGTTGCTCCAGGAAAGTCTCCCTACGTCACTTCCTAAAAGATCAACAGGGGAGGATAAGGAGCACTTACACTCAGGACACAAACACCCTGCTAATAACTTTACTGACGTAGTTCACTAACCATCACTCTTAAATACAAAAATGAAATTGTACTCTGTCCAGAGACCGGAAAACTCCACACGTGAAATAAAAGTAATGTAATGGCCTACTCTAGCTTTGTCAGATCTAAGGTCATCCACACTCTGTTTCGTCTCCGTCCCAGGGACCCTAGTGAGATGCTGGACAGGAGTCTTACATTATGTAATAATTGAGACAATGGCAACAAAATGGGAGCAGTGATGTAAAATAAAGTAAAGTTTAAAGCTATTGATTTTTACCTTCGAAGCAGATAGATTCAATAATAAGACACTTGCTTACACACTTTTTTTTTTTTTTGTTACTCCTTTCAAAATATCGGGTATACTGTCCCGAGATTAAATAATCATAATAGGCAATCAAATAAATGGAGGAGTAGAAATACGACGAATTTTGATTAACCTAATCTTGATTTATTACATAAGTTTACATTAAAAGAAACGGACCTCTTAATAAACACAAAATGTAACAAAAAGAGATGCAAATTAATAGAAAATATGATTGATTAGCCTCGTGGTCTTCTGCAATAACTGATAATGGAAACTGGGACGGATACGTGGCCCGGTGACCCCAAGACTGCTAGTCTCAAAAATAAAAATGATATAAAAAACCTGTACACACAATCCCACCGCACACAGCCCGAAATATTTAACAGCCAGCTAAACCTAATCAAGTAAAATTAGTCTAAGCTAAAAATGGGTGAATAACTAAGTGGCCACGTATTGGTACCTGCACTCCTTGGAATACCGTCCTTGTCCTCCAATGGCTGTTGACTGTGGTTTCAGTTTGCACAATGCACACTTGACTGGCTCACCCCTAGAATCCTCGCTTGTGGTAGATAGTTTACCAGGCTCGTGTTCTTCCCTATCTCCTATCAGCAGGTCCTGGTGTGAGTCGAGTTTTGGGAAGGGAGGGGGGTGAGCCAGAGGTGCACAGATTCACTGACCAAGTAGGTCAGCCGGTCACTACGGCTTCTGAATTAATGGGGGAATAAGTGGCCATGTATTGGTACCTTTACTCCTTGGAATACCGTCCTTGCCCTCAAATGGCTGTTGACCGAATAGTTGCAGTTTGCACCTTGCACCCTTGACTGGCTCACCCCTGGAATCCTCGCTTGTGGTAGCAGGGTTTCCCAGACTCGTCTCCTTCCCTATCTCCAGCCAGCAGGACTCCTGTGTGAGTCGAGTTTTGGAAGGGGAGGTGGATGAGCCAGAGGTGCAGATTCACTGACCAGGTCGGTCAGCCACTCACAACTATTGCTTCTGAAAGAAGGGGCGAGCTTAGGGTCGTGCGGGCTCACCTGGCTTCACCATTCAAGACAGGTGACGGACGTTGAGCGCAGGGAACCCAGTGGAGGTGCCATCTCGAGACTTTAGGACAGGGCAATATATTTTTGTAAGGAATGCATACCAGGCAGGATTTTGTACAAAATGTGGAGATTTTTTTTTTTTAAGTGTTGAGTGGGAACTTCTTGCTCCAGGAAAGTCTCCCTACGTCAGTTCCTAAAAGATCAACAGGGGAGGATAAGGAGCACTAACACTCAGAGCACAAACACCCTACTAATAACTTTACTGACGTAGTTCACTAACCATCACTCAAATGCAAAAAAGGGAAATTGTACTCTGTCCAGAGGCCGGAGAACTCCACACGTGAAATAAAAGTAATTTAATGGCCTACTCTAGCTTTGTCAGGTCTAAGGTCATCTACACTCTTAGGCTCTGTTTCGGCTCCGTCCCAGGGACCCCAGTGAGATGCTGGACAGGAGTCTTACGTTAGTAATAATTGAGACAATGGCAACAAAATGGGAGCAATGACGTAAAGTAAAGTAAAGTTTAAAAATATGGATCTTTACCTTCGAAGCAGATAGATTCAATAATAAGTCACTTGCTTACACACTTAAGACTTACTTAGGCTTACTCCTTTCAAAATATCGGGCATACTGTACCGAGATTAAATACTGTATTCATAATATGCATAATAAAATAAATGAAGGAGTAGAAATACGATGAGGTTTAATTAACCTAATCTTGATTTATTTCATAAGTTTATAGTAAAAGAAATGGACATCTTAACAAACACAAAATGTAACAAAAAGAAATGCAAATTGATGAAAAATATGGTTGATTAGACTCGTGGTTTTCTGCAATAGTTAATAATCAAAATTGGAACGGACACGTAGCCTGGTGACCCCGAGACTGCTAGTCTCAAACTAAAAATTACATACAAAAAAAAAACTGTACACACAATCCCACCGCACACAGTCCGAAATATGTAACAGCTAGCTAAACCTAATCAAGTTAAAATTAGTCTAAGCTAATAATGGGGGAATTACTGGCCACGTATTGGTACCTGCACTCCTTGGAATAACGTCCTTGTCCTCAAATGGCTGTTGACCGAATCGTTGCAGGTTGCACTTTGCGCCCTTGACTGGCTCACCCCTAGAATCCTCACTTTTGGCAAATAGGGTTTACCAGGCTCGTGTTCTTCCCTATCTCCACTCGGCAGGTCCTGGTGTGAGTCGATATTGGGGAAGGGGCTGGGGTTGAGCCAGAGGTGCACAGATTCACTGACCAAGTAGGTCAGCCGGTCACTACTGCTTCTGAATGAATGTGGCGAGGATAGGGTCGAGAGTGCTCACCTGGCTTCACCTTTCAAGACAGGTGATGGACTTTGAGCGTAGGGAACCCAGTGGAGGTGCCATCTTGGGACTTTAGGACAGGGCAATATAATGTTGTAAGGAGTGCATAGGAGGCAGGATTTTGTACAAGTTACTTAGAGAAGTCTTGCTGCTCTAAGGGAGTTTATATATACAATAATCCTACCTATTCTGACCTACTAAAAATTAATGAGTCAATGATCAGTTAGCAATAGGCTGGTGCGATTGCCATACATCTTAAGATTAGCAGACCTTAATTGGTACTGAGAAATAAACGCTGCTTTCAAATCAGCAGTATCAAAATTATATTCATAACCAGTTTGATATTTTATCTCCACCCAAGTAGCTTAAGGAAAGAACCACTTTGCGCCTGCTAAGGCTTTTGCTGTGCATATCTACGTTGTGACGTCACGAGCATGGCGTACGCTACTGTCAACAAGTTTAGTTGATTTAAAATAGTTCTACCGATGTTTCAGTAAAGAAAACTTAATGTAGGAGAGGACGTTTAAAAGTAGCTACAGTATTAGTAGAGAACCTAAATACAAAAGGAAGAAGAGTGGAGAAAAACTCTTCACACAAAATACTTAGAGAAATCTTGCTGTTCTAAGGGAGTTTACATATGCAATAATCCTACCTATATAGAAAAAAGTGAATACTATAAGAGAAAGATCCCCGAAGCAGCAACAGACATAAATAAGTTATATCGTCTCCTGAATGGTATAATGGGAAATGTAAAAGAAAAGAAGCTACCTGATGGATACAGTGACCAGGAACTAGCAAATAATTTTCTAGTATTCTTTGAAAACAAAATTGAAAACATAACCAGATCATTTGTAAATATTCAACATCAGATTAATGATACACCAGGCACACAGACAAAATTAATACGATTTAACTACATAACACAAGATGACATCACCAGAATTATCAAGAGAGCAAAGAAAACAAACTGCGCGATCGATCCTATGCCAATATCTGAAGTAAATGGAGAGAGACACTTTTCTAGTCTAGCCGAAATAATAATGAGAATAGCAAATGCAAGTATTGATGAATGTAAGTTTCCTAAATCTGAGAAAAGGGCTATAGTCACACCAGTTCTGAAAAATGCACTGGACTACCAGGAATTAAGCTCATATAGACCTATTTCAAATCCATCCTTTGTCTCAAAAGTGCTTGCATATGTAATTTTTTAATAACTAGTCAGTCACTTAGAAGTAACAGAAGCTTTGCCTGACAACCAATCTGCCTACAGAAAACTATACTCTACGGAGACAGCCATCTCCTCTGTTGCAAATGATATGCTAGACATGAGGGATGAAAATAAATGTGGTATTTTAATATTGCTCGATCTCAGTGCTGCTTTTGATACAGTTGTACATGAAATGCTACTAAATGATCTACGGTCCATCGGCGCTGAAGATCGAGCTTTCGAATACCTAAAAGACTACTTGGTTGGTAGAAATTACTGTGTACAAATTGGAAACTCTTAATCATCATATGAACCCTTAAACACAGGGGTACCCCAGGGGAGTGTACTTCTCCCAATCTTATTCTGCATCTATACTATTGGTCTATCGAAATGAAGTTTAAACTATTTGCAGATAACACACAATTTTACTTCTCCATAAATGATATACATGACACTATCGAAACTCTAAACCGAATCCTTGATAGTGTCAGAGAATGGATGACATTTAAACAACTAGAATTAAATGAGAACAAAACTGAATTCATGGTGGTGGGCAAGAGAAACAGCGTGAGAAACTTAGGTAATATTCAAATGAACATAAATAATGACTCTGTGCCGAAATCTAGTAAAGTTCGAGATCTAGGTGTATTTCTTGACTGTACCCTGTCTCTAAATGCCCAAATAAATAATGTACTAAAAACTGCTGGTTATCATCTTAGAAATATTGCGTTTATGAAAAAAAGTACCTTGACGAAAATTATGTTAAGAAACTTGTGATAAACTGTTATTACCAGGATTGACTATTGCAGCTCTATTTACTACAATTTACCAAAAGTCCATCTTAAGAAATTACAAAACATAATAAACAGAGGAGCAAGACTGATAAAAGGTGCCCCACCTAGAGAAAGGATCACCCCTATACTAATTGATTTACACTGGCTGCCGATTAAAGCAATACTTGAATTTAAGATATGATTCTATTGGCCTTGTGTACAATAACCCACCAAGTTATCAGAACCGGTCGTCCAAAATACTTAAGAGAATTGCTACATATTGCAGCCAACAAATCGTTTCGACACGAGATTAGTTACAGATGGCTTCAAACTGTTGGAACCTAGATTTATGTCTAGCCTACTTACGCTTCAGAGCCTTGAAATATGCGGCCCTGAGACTGTATGATAAGCTCTCACGAAACATTTGAATGATTGAAGACATTAAGGCTTTCAAGCGGTAACTGAAGACTTTCTTATTTCATGAGTCTTTTGACAGTGACGATTTAACAGTAAATGAACAATATGTGACTTGAAAAGATAAATACTGTGAACGAACAAGGTAAGACGACAGTGAAGGTCCTGTAGAGAGTGCTGTTCCCCTGATGTATGGGACCGGGAAAGCAGCCATCAAAGGAAGTATATAAGTAATGATCAGCTAGCAATGAGCTGGTGCGATGGGCATACATCTTAAAATTAACAAGACTTAATTGGTATTGAGAAATAGAAGCTGCTTTCAAGTCAGCAGTTTAAGGAAAGAACCGCTTTACGCCCGCGAAGGCTTTTGCTGTGCGTATCTACGCTGTGACGTCACGAACACGGCGTACGCTGTTGGCAACAGGTTTAGTTGATTTAAAATTGTTCTCCCGATGTTTCGGTAAAAGAGAGATTACTTGAGTGCCATATGTGGATGATATCATGATGAGGGGTAGAGGGAGATGGTTTGGGCATGCTCTTCGCACTCCCCAAGAGAGATTAGTTCACCAAACATTCAGCTGGGTTCCAAAAGGTACTAGAAGAGTTGGAAGACCAAGGCCTACATGGCTGAGGACTGAAGCGCGAAGTAGATGATGAATGGAGAAGAGTTGAATTGAAAGCTCAAGATAAAGGCGACTGACGAAATCTAACCGAGGTCCTTTGCGTCAATAGGCGTAGGAGACATGATGATTATATATGTAAATTATCATTGTTATTATTATTACTATTCAAGCTACAACCCTAGTTGGAAAAGCAAGAAGCTATATGAGCCTCAATGGGAATAGATAGCCCAGTGAGAAAAGGAAATAAGGAAATAGATGAATGATGAGAACAAATTAACAATAGGTCATTCTAAAAACAGTAACAACGTCAAAACAGATATGTCATATATAAACTATAAAAAGACTTATGTGACTTATGTCAGCCTGTTCAACATAACACATTTGCTGAAACTTTGGACTTTTGGGGTTCTACTGATTCAACTACCGGATTAGGGAGACCATTCCACAACTTAGTCACAGCCGGAATAAAACTTCTAGGATACTATGTAGTATTGAGCCTCATGATGGAGAAGGCCTGGCTATTAGAATTAACTGCCTGCCTAGTATTACGAACAGGATGGAATTGTCCAGGAAGATCTGAATGTAAAGGATGGTCAGAGTTATGAAAAATCTTATGTAACATGCATAATGAACTAATTGAACGACGGTGCCAAAGATTAATATCTAGACCAGGAATAAGAAATTTAATAGATCGTAAGTTCTTGTCCAACAAATTAAGATGAGAATCAGCAGCTGAAGACCAGACAGGACACTACTCGAAACAATGTAAAATGAAAGAATTAAAACACTTCTTCAGAATAGATTGATCACCGAAAATCTTGAGAGACTCTCAATAAGCCATTTTTTTTGCAAATGAAGACACAGACCTAATGTGTTTTTCAAAACACACACACACACATACACACACACATATTTATATATATATATATATATATATATATATATATATATATACATACATATATATATATATATATATATATATATATATATATATATATATATATATATATAATGTATTGTGCGTGTGTGTGTGTGTTTGGAAAGTGAATACATATGTTTAACATTCCCAATAATATTCAGTTTCGCGGTCACATTTGTTGACATTGTGACTGTGACGTCATTTGGCATTGCTTCGAACTTAGTTGGAAGTAACGTACTATAAGGTAGGAGGACGTTCATTAGGTAGAGCCGTAGAGGTAAATTTCGCCGGCTGATGATCATCAGCTGATGGAGAGAAGGTTGCGTCGCCGTTTCTCTATTTTGAAACATTTTGTCGATGAAGGACCCTTGCCAAAAACGAGCTTGTGATATTCAGTATTGTTTACAGAGTAAGTTGTCTTGAAATTGGTAAAATGACAAATTTCTTGTTATTTTAAGGCTAGTATAAGACAGGCCTATGGACTGAGGCCTAGACTATTACTATTCATAGCCTACTGGAAGGCTAATTTTTGAAATTATAGAATAGTATATAAAAGGGTTTGTAAACTATATGACGCATATTTATTGATCGTTTGTGTTATTTAAACGTTTTTTTATAATGATTTCTGGTGGAAATCCATAGGTTTTCAGTTATGGTGGTTTGACTACCATTACTCTAAAACAATGAGTAATCAGGTATCGTCATCAATAATGTTCGAAACACTTTAGAATGTATCCTTTTAAATTTAGCCTCACCCACAGTTCAGAAGCCTTTGTATATCAGCGGTTAGTTCCTCCCATGGGTATTAAAAATGGACATCAACTTACCTAAATTTACCCCCCCCCCTTACCTAACCTACAAGCCGTGTCCTTACCTACTTACCTAACGGGGCGGTGGCTAATGCCCTTACACTGCCGTATTCTAAGTTAGCCGTAAACATACATACAAGTGGCCGCTATCATACATCATCCCCATCTTCAATATTGAGATAAGGGGTGAATGTAGCTCATTGGGACAGTGAATGCTGTAAATACTGTAGTGGGAAAATGTGATACTTTAATTTTTAGCCAAATACATGAACAATATATTTTTCCTACTCACTATCTTGTGTTTTAGGTATTTCTGACCATGATTATTGGGGCAAACCACCCGATCATGAGTTTTTGGACCCCCTTATATGAAGGTAATCATGGGAGACCCCAGTGGGGTTTTTGGGGGTGGGGGAAATGTCGAACGAGTGATTTGCAGCAATAATAATGGTCAGAAATGCAAAATAAGCACAAGATAACCAGTTGGAAAAATATATAGTTCATGTAAGTGGCTGAAAACAGGCCAAAACATGATTATTTAACAAACTTGCCTAACCTAACCTTGTAGTTCCCTGGTCCTAACCCCTTGCTAGCCACCCCAGGTCACAACCCATAGGTGGGGGGGCCAAGCCTCCCCCCCTCCTTCCAAGGTCACAACTGCTAGCCGGAGCCCCCTTCCCAGTTCACAAACTAAAACTAAATCACAAATAAATCCATACATTATGATTAAGTAAATCACAAATAATTCCTTACCTTATGATTGACTTTTTTTTTTTTTTTCTCATACTGGCAATCTTTACTGAAGCTTTGCAGTAGAAATGTACTGGTTTTCCCGAAAAATTAAGTCTGAATTGGACCTTTGAGGCATTATTTTGCAGTTATTTTCTAATTTTACATGAGTAACAATAGCTTTACACTGAACGAAGAGCATTTCCATCATAATCAATTTCCGACATAGATAAAATTACACTAAATTTTGAAATAGATTGATGTACTTTCCTCTTGGACACGTCTTTATGTGATATTGGCAAGTTGAAACTGAATGAGAAGGTGATCAAAAAAGGGTTGTTGTAGAACAACATCCAGGAACTTGTGAAGACGTACTTGTAAGCTGTTAATTGGTTTAAAAAAAAAAAAAAGAAACCACCTGACAAATACTTCATTGTAAACGCATAGAAAGCTCTCCAAACCATTGGGAAACAATACATTCGCAGTAAATCCCGTTCCAGTTTCGCTAGTAGTT
>NC_090725.1:155671025-155743525 GCF_036898095.1 Palaemon carinicauda | reverse complement strand
ATCTGATTCCTGCACACACTATGAAGTCTCGCCTGCACGCGCAAGCGCTCCAGCAGTCTCCTGCGCGCGAGCCCCGGGTATTCCCCATTGTGCGAGTGCCAGCGTGCTCCCCAGCGCAATCGCTCCCACGCGCGAGGCCGCCGGACAGCGCGCGGTAAGGGCTCCATCACCGCATTCCCCCCCCCCCCCCACCATGCAAGCCGGTAGGGGGGAAGGTTCCATAAAGGTCCAGGGGCATTTCTTCCTTATCTTCTTTCTTCTTACAGGCGACTCCCCCTCCAGAGTGAGTGTCTGACAGCGCAGCCGTCAGCTGGCAGCCTTGGTTTGGGGCTCTAATCAGAGAGGTAGCACAGGCTTTCAAGCCTGTTCTCTCTGAGTTGGGCCACCAATCCTTGGCTGCATCTACTCCCCTGAAGAGGAAAAGATGAGTTTCGGACGCGGTAACTTCTCCGAGGACGAAGCTGTCTCCTCGTAAGTCTTCGAGGCAGGCACCTTCCCCCCTCAGACTTTTCTCCCTCCCCTTCGGACGAAGATTTCCTGTCCTCAGGAGAGTCACGTGAGGTGAGAAGTTCCCCCATCACACCATTGAGGTAAACCCCACCTCGCGCGGTAAAGTCTTCTCGAATAAGGGTGGAGAAGAGCCTGCCTCCGTCGTTGTTGGAGTCCTGCATCCCTCCCAGGAGGGAGTCAAAGGACTCCAAGACAATACCAGGAGGCCCCTAGCATCGAAATCTACAGGCTCAGACATTCTCCCATCATGGGAACGAACCGGTTTGAGCCTAAGGATGTGGAGCAGGCTGCTGAGAGGTGGAGGAAGTCACCAAGACTCCCTCCTACATAGGGCTTTGACATTCAAGCCCTATAAACCTCCAGTACCCCAGCAGCCATGTCCCACCAAGACAACGGCAGCGAAGACAGTGGTGTCTGAGCCCTTTCCGGTCAAGGACAAGAAAGGCAAGAATTCCTCTAGGGAAGGGAAGAATCCTAGAGGGAGCAGCCGAGGCCGCAAATGCTAGGATTGGCAGTCCCCCTGCATGTCCGCAGTGGGAGGATGCCTACAAGGTTGCGCAGACAGGTGGCAGCAACTCGGGGCCGATTCCTGGACGATTTCCGTAATCAGTCTGGGATATCGCGTCTCGTTCACAACATCTCTACCTCCCCTGAGGACGAATCCGGTGTCATTTAGCTCCCTTGCCATGGGATCAGCAAGGGGGCGGGCCTTTAGGCAGAGGTCCAGATTAAAGCAAACTCCATTCAGCATGGAGACCGCAAACACGGTCAGTCTTGCAGTGAAGCCGCAAGACTTCATGTGTATACTGGATCTGAAGGACAGGTTCCAGATCCCAGTCCATTCGTCTTCAAGGAAGTACTTAGGATTCAGCCTAGACCACAAGGGGTACCAGTTCAAGGTGCTGTGTTTCGGTCTCTCCACAGCACCACAAGGTTTCACCAGAAGTGTTCACCCCAATATCATTGTGGGCACACAGGACTGGCATCCGTATCCTCCGTTAACTGGACGACTGGCTGATCCTAGCAGACTCGGAGTCATCCCTTCTTCGACTCCGAGACAAACTTCTAGGACTTTACCAGGATCTGGGGATCATGGTAAATCTCGAGAAATCCTTTCTGCTTCCCACTCAAAGACTGGTTTACCTAGGCATGATTATAGACACCAATCTCCACAAAGCCTTCCCATCAGACGACAGGATAGCAAAGCTGAGAAGGGTCGCAAGCCCTTTCCTCAGTCGAGAAGAGCTTCCAACCCAATCGTGGTTACGTCTCCTTGGCTCGTCTAGTTCCCAAAGATCGCCTCAGGATGAGATCTCTCCAGTGGTGGCTCAAATCCCGGTGGAATCAAGGTTGCGATTCCCTGGACGTCATGATCCCTATGGGTCCTACGGGACGGACGGACCTCCAGTGGTGAGTGACAGACGAGAGCCTACGAAGATGAGTGGATCTTCTCTTCTTTCCCTAAGATTTAACGTGTTTTTCGGACGCCTCAAAGAAGGGGGGGGGGGGGACGTTCTGTACCACAGGACCTCAGGCCTGTGGTCAGAATCAGAAAAGTGCCTCCATATAAATCGTCTAGAGATGAAGGCTGGTTTGTTGGCCCTTCAGCAGTTCCAACAATACCTGGCAGGTCACTCTGTGGTGGTAATAAGCGACAACACCACAGTAGTGGCTTACATCAACAAGCAAGGAGGTACCTTTTCGAAGCAGCTATCCCATCTTGCAGTAGAGATACTGAGATGGACCGAAGTCCGCTCGATTCTACTATCAGCGCGTTTCTTTCCAGACGAGGAATGTGCTCGCCGACAATCTGAGCAGAGCGTCTCAGATAGTGAGTATCGAGTGGTTTTTGTGTCATCTAGTAGCCAACAAAGTCCTGACTTTGTGGGGTTCCCCGACTGTGGATCTATTCACGACAGCGCTGATCTTCAAGATTCCACCGTACTTCCCCCCAGTCCCGAATCCCAAGGCACTTTGGCAAGATGCTTCCCAACAACGGGGGGGACATCATCAATGTGTACAGTCTCGGCGGACTCACTGTTCGCCGAACAGAGAACTTTCCGTATATTCAAACCACCCTCTGGAAGCCTGGTAATCTGTGGAAAATTTTCTAGTCGCACGTGGCGACATCTGGCAACTCTCCCCCGACTCGGCGAGAGCTGTAAACAACATCTCTCTTCGTCCCACGTGGCTATTCAGTGCTTTTACAGAAGTTACCTTGTGCGGTTGTGCTGAAAATTGCTCCGGGATTTTGACCATTATCGTGTCTTTTAGTGTGAAATGGGCAATAATAAGCTATTACCAAAAGAGAAGATAGCCCAGATAATAGCCTTACATAAGGTAGGAACCGCTACTAAAGATATTGCTGATGTTGTTGGCGTAAATGTGCGAACCGTTCAAGTCTGGATAAAGAGGTTCAAAGATGGCGGCTCAAAGGACATTCCCACCCACGCTCCTCGTGGACATCGTCCTCGGAAAATAAATAGTGCAACTGAAAGAATTATAAAGAGAGAGGTAGATAGGAATCCTAGGATCACGGCAAGAATCTTGAAACAAGAAAATAAAGTATTGTCTAACGTGAGTGAACGAACAATTCGTACGTGCGTGAGTTCAACTCTTGGGTTTCGTGAACGTACCGCAAGACGCTGTCCTCTTCTCTCCAAGAAACATATAGCAAATAGGCTTGCTTTTTGTAAGAGACAAGTTGAATGGAATGAGGATAGATGGAAACGAGTGTTATGGACTGATGAGGCAACATTTTCGGTAACTTGCAACAGGTGGGGGAAGGTTAAGAGGAGGCCTGGTAGCAATCCATACGACCCAAAGTTCGTGCAACACACCGTCAAGCACCCACAATACTTAATGGTTTGGGGTAGTTTTTCTTATTATGGCACTGGGAAACTCATAATATTGCCCAAGAACCAGAATGTGAATAAGGACACGAATTTTGAACTTCTTGTGGACCATTTAAAAGAGTGTTTAGATAAAACAGTGATTTTTTTTCAGCAGGATGGTGCACCTGCTCATACTGCAAAATTAATCAAAAATTATTTTGATTTTTGTGGTATTAATTACTTAAAAGACTGGCCAGGCAATTCCCCAGACCTAAACCCTATAGAGAACTTGTGGGGATTATGAAATCCCAGTTACGTTCCCGTGACGTATCATCTATACCTAAGCTGGAAACTGCAATTCGGGATATTTGGGACAATTTGGACCCCCAACTACTGAAGAACCTTGCCCTATCTATTCCACATCACCTAAAAGCCGTCATCAAAGCCAAAGGAGGTTCAACAAAGTATTAATTTAAGGTAAATGAAGGTCTTTATATTTTTTTTGTAATATTTTGTGTTTTTCTTTCAGCAAGGTTAGGTTAGCGAACACTGAGTCCGCCGAAACTGTACGCCTTTCCCCCATTCTGTTTGATGAGGAGGGTACTCGTCAAGACCAGAATATCGGTTAATTTTTCAATGAGCCTCATAGCTCCGCTATGGCATCACGCGGAATGGTTTCCGGACCTTCTGCAATTCCTAACGGAACTTCCGAGAGTATTCCTTCCACGACATGATCTACTCAGACAACCACATGCCAGCATCTTCCACAAAGCCGTAGCTTTGCTATGACTTCGCGCCTGGTGACTATCCAGCATCTCCTTGCTGAGAGAGGAATTTTTGCAACAAGTTGCGATTAGGATGTCTAGACATCTGCGAAAATCATCCGCATCTGTCTACCAGGCAAAGTGGAAAGTCTTCGGTGGTTGGTATCTTGGAAGGGGTATCTCTCCACTCGATGCCACTATTCCAGCAAGAGCGGAGTTCCTCGTGTATTTGTGGGAAGAAAAGGCGCCTTTCAGTCTCGGCGGTGAAAGGCTATCGCTCGGCCTTAAGTCTAGCCTTAGGCTCAAAGGAATGATCTTTTCTTCCTCCCTAGAACTTTCCCTACTCATACGAGCTTATGAACTTACCTTCCCTCAGTCGGATGTGAGACCTCCTCCATGGAACGTGGTTTGGATTCTCAGGTCTCCTAAGAGACCTTGCTATGAACCATTACGCCAGGCTTCAGTTCGCCACCTAACTTGGGAGACGATGTTCTTACTAGCTTTGGCTTCGGCCAAGCGAGTCAGTGAACTTCATGGTTTCATATGACATCGCCCATGCAAGGGTATGGAGGGAAGGTAACGTTTAAACTTGTCCCTGGGTTTGGAGCTAAGACTCAAAATCAGGGGGTGCCGTGCGCTTGGTTCGACTCCTTCCGGATTCGAGTCTCCATTCTGTAACAGATGTCCCAGACCTTCTCCTACTGTGCCCAGTAAGGAGTCTGAGGTTATATCTCAGAAGAATGGCTACAGTCCGTCCCCAGGTGCAAGTATTGTTAGCACTGGGAGGATTAAGAGGAGGGTCACCAAGAACACCTTCTCGGCATGGATTCGTAGGGTGATCCATCTGTCGCTGAATTCAGACCCTCCTCCGTCATGTCACCCTAGAGCACATGATGTCAGGGGCGTAGCTACGTCCCTGGCCTTATAGAGAAATTTCTCAGTGACGCAGGTCCTTCAAGCTGGGGTGTGGAAGCGTCAGACGACCTTAACAGCCCACTACCTGCACGACATGACCCACAGGAGGCTCGATACGTTTTCTATCGGCCCTGTGGTGGCTGCACAACAGCTGGTTTAACCCTGGATAGGTACGGTCCTCGGACACCCTTTTAAGGGTATACTCGGAGGCGAACGACCCCGACGTCAAAAAAAATTCTTGAAAAATCAGTTTTTGCAGTAACCTCCTTTTTTCTTTTGCCAAAAAAAACTTCAATGAATGCTTAAAACAACTGTAAAGATAAATACTACTCATCTGCAGAAAAACTATTTATTATAAATATTTTAAAAAATTAAGTAGAAAAAAAAAGACCTGACATAAAAATTCATAAAAAAAAAGTTTATACATATATACACAAATCCTTTTAGGAATTGATTCTTGAATGTTTAGGACACATCTTGATGTATTTTGGATGAAGTCAGACCCATGGAGGTGAAGATCTGAAATGAGAAAAAAAGGGTAACTTTTTTTGGCCAAAAAAAAATTGTCCAAATTTCATGAATTTTTTTGGGTACCCAAATGAAATAGGAAGTGGCTAATTTTTTTAGGGAATAAACATATGTTATCCTAAAATAGAAATATGTAAAAAAATCTTCATTATTTTGTAAATTACATTTATATCAGGGGCCATATCTAAAGGTAATTTTTTGAGTACTTGGAAATTTCGTAAAAAAATACATATATTTAATATATAATATGATATTTATGCAGGTAAAAATATACCAAAATATCACAAATTCTATAGGGAACAAGAATATATATAGATAGGGCAGCTTACGCTTCGGATATGTCCACAAAATGGCCGCCAACCACACTGACTCAGACTCCCTAATCTGCCACTTGAAATGTAGGAAGGGTATGTCAATTTCAAGGTGTTATTTACTAATCTAATTATTATTAGATATGCATAAAAATTGTATGGTGGGTTGCTGGATAATTGTCGATTATTTTACGACTATAAAATTAAAATTCTGACCCAAAAAATTTTTTTTGAAGGGAAATAAAATCGAAAAAAAAAAATGTAAAACAATATTTTAGCAAAAAAAATTTGATGATATTCAATCAAAAAAAAAGTAAACAAAATTTTCCGACAAATAAACATCTAGAGGAATCATTACTCTGTGATAGTTCCTTAGTACGTAGTAATTTTGAAAGAATTGGGAAAAAACGAAAAAATGGCAATCACCGGAAAATCGAACACATACCTATATATACGCCATATCTGGCTAAAAAAAAGATAGGCATGGGTAGCCAGATCATCTAGAAACACTTTCCAACACTATAAAAATATAAGTTTTGCGACACTACTTGCCAATTCCTTACGGTAACATGACTAAGCAAAAAAATGCAAAACAAATAAAAAGGGGCACTCGTGGAAAAATGGCCATTCTAATATACGGCATTTCAGAAAAAAAAAATTTCAGCCACGTGCTAGGCAAACCATCAAGGCATATTTTCCGACAAATAAACATATAAATTAAATATTACTCTGTGATAGTTCCTTAGTACGTAGTAATTTTGAAAGAAATGGGAAAAAACGAAAAAATGGCAATCACAGGAAAATCGAACACATACTTATATATACGCCATATCTGGCTAAAAAAAAAATAGGCATGGGTAGCCAGATCATCTAGAAACACTTTCCAACACTATAAAAATATAAGTTTTGCGACACGACTTGCCAATTCCTTACGGTAACATGACTAAGCAAAAAAATGCAAAACAAATAAAAAGGGGCACTCGCGGAAAAATGCCCAACATTCTAATATACGGCATCTCAGATAAAAAAAAAAGACATGCACGTGTTAGCCCAACCATCAAGGCACACTTTCTAACACATAAACATGAAAAAAAAAATCAATAATATACGGCAATTCCTTACTACGTAGTAAATTTTTACAAATATTGAAAAAAAAACAGAAATTGGCAACCGCAGTTAAATACCCAATATACCAATAACTACGTCGTATCTGACAAAAACAAAATCACGCATGGGTAGCCAGATCATCTAGACACACTTTCCAACATTAAAAAAGCAAAAGTTTTACGACACTATTTCGCAATATCTTACGGAAAAATGACTTGGCAAAAAAATTAAAAAGGGACACTCGCGGTAAAATGCCCGACATTCTAATATACGACATCTCAGATAAAAAAAAAGACATGCACGTGTTAGCCTAACCATCAAGGCACACTTTCTAACACATAAACATGAAAAAAAAATGAATTATATACGGCAATTCCTTACTACGTAGTAATTTTTACAAATATTGAAAAAAAAAACAGAAATTGGTAACCGCAGTTAAATACCCAATATACCAATAACTACGTCGTATCTGACAAAAACAAAGTCATGCATGGGTAGCCAGATCATCTAGACACACTTTCCAACACTAAACAAGCAAAAGTTTTACGACACTATTTGGCAATATCTTACGGAAAAATGACTTGGCAAAAAAATGAAAAAAAATGAAAAAGGGGCACTCGCGGTAAAATGGTCCTCGTGGTGATGAACGACATTTTAACTAAAAAAAAAAACATGCACATGGTAGCCAAACAATCCACCAAGACTTTCCACAACTGATAACCTATACAAGTTGCACCATTCTACGACAATTTCATAATACGTAATAACTTTGATAATTATGCAAACTACCTCAGAAGGGTAAACTCGGACGCGAACGACCCCGACGCGTCTCAGAAATCGGGGAAGGAGTACAGCTACAGCAATGCACATCTGGACACTACTAGAGCGTGTAGGGGAGACACCTCCTGCAGGTCGATCACCCACAAATTCAGTCACAGGGGTGAGTCACGTGAGAAAAACCTGTTTTTTTTTGACGCTCGGGGTCGCAAACGACCCACCGTACCTATCCAGGGTTAAAACCTCAGGCTCCTTAGTGGATAAGTAGCAGGAGGTTGAAGGCATTGTTACCTGGTCTTAGTCTGCATGGATGAAAAGATTTGTCTGGCCCTTACTCTTTCCTTCATCCTCCCCTCTCTTGGGGAAAGCAGCATCCTGGGTTCTCTGCACAGCTGACCTCAAACCACTGCAGGTAAACCATGTTTCCTTGTGTTCCGAGTATTAAGATAATACTGTCACGTCCCCATACCCTGACGAGGTGGTATTGGGAGAGTCCTAGCCTAAAGTTTCCTTCTAAGGAACTACAGGTCAACTTCCTAGGACGAGTCACACTTCAGACCTTCACACACAGCTTACGTAGGCCGCAGCCCTTGCGCAGCAAGGTTCTAGCGAGGTGTAGGGACTCCTTATTGTTGAGTGCTGACACACTCAGATACTGAGTCCCCGGGCAAAGCCAAAAGTCAGTACTGACTGGGACTTACCACCCTTCCTAAGGGGTGATTCACCCATATTAAATAGCGTGGTTTATATTTCAGTTACGGAACAAATGACAAATTTGTAGGTAATTTGTATTTTTCCTAACTATAAAAATCTTAGCTATTTAATCAAACTTGCCAGCCTGCCCTGTCCCCCCCGTGAAGACCTACCTCTAAGCAAAGTGAGCTCAGCACAGGTGTGTGTGAGGGGGGGGGTGCGGGTAGAAGGCTACCCTCCCTCCCCTCGCTAACTAGCGGTGGGGTAGCAAACCCTTGTTAAAATTCTTATGGCTCATCATTTCAGCTACGCCAAAAGTAATAACCCATATTGAGCCATATTAAATAGCTAAGGTTTGTATAGTTAGGAAAAAATACAAATTACCTACGAATTTGTCATTTTGAAATCAAATCACCTGAAATTACGTATAAAGATCAGACTATATTTCAGTTTAATGAGATCGGTGTTACTCTATGGACATGAACCATGGTATGACAATGAAACTAGCTCCAATAGATTTAGTAGATTTGAGAACAAAGCCCTCAGATGGATATTGGGAGTTAAATGGCAGGATACAATTAGAAATGAGACTATAAGAGAAATTACTCAAGTGCCATATCTGGACAAGATCATTATGAGGGGTAGATGGAGATGGTTTGGGTATTCTCTTCACACTCCCCAAGAGAGGTTAGTTCACCAAATGTTCAGTTAGGTTCCACAAGGCACTAGAAGAGTTGGAAGACCCAGGCCTACATGTCTGAGGAATATGAAGCATGAAGTAGATAATAAATGGGGAAGTATTGAATTAAAAGCTCAAGATAGAAACGACTGACGAAATCAACTGAGGCCCTTTGCGTCAATAGGCGTAGGAGGAGATAATGAACATTAGACAGAAGGCTGACCTGAGTTTCATATTTCACAAAACTAAAATCTAAATGTTTTAAGCTTTTGAATATTTTTGAAGTACAGGTATTATCCCATTTGTTCTGTAACCGAAATACAAACCACGCTATTTGAATAGGGTGTTACTTTCGGCGTAGCTGAAATGATAAGCCATTAGAATTTTAACGAGGGTTTACTACCCCCTCGCTAGTTAGCGAGGGGGTAGGGGAGGGGTAGCTAGCTACCCCTCCCCCCTCACACACCGGTGAACTAGTTCACTTTGCTTTTGGCTCGGGTGATGAGCAGACGTGTCTGCTCCCACCCTCGCTCTGACAGCCATTAATGCTTTTTGTCTTTTACTTACTTTTTCTTATACTTAATATATATGTAAACATTCTTTATGTTTATGTATATATTTGTGTATAGAAATATAGTAAGTTTCCTTTTCAGTGTTTGTGCTGTGTGTGTAGTGTACGACATCGTCACCGGCGTAGTGCCAGGCCACCACGGTTTCACGTCATGGGGTGCGGCCTCTCCCTTGGTCCTTGGGTCGTTCCTTCGGCTTCCGATATTTGGCCGCCGTGGGGAATCGTCATCGCTGGACTTTCTTCATTCATCTGTTTTCTTCGCTGTTCCTCCTTTCCTACGGGGAACTTGGATTCTCAGCGAAGGGAATGTGGGAGTTTAGATTGACTACGGTCTCTCTCTCTACTTGAGGTCGTTCACCTTTTACTACTACTACGTACTATTACGGAATCTTCTTTCCCGTCCGGGTTGGGTAGCTTTTCCGTTTATTTGTCTCAATTATTTTTAATGAAATCTTATTGTATTTTTTTAACTTGTCAGCATTCTGGGAGAACACTTCCCTTCGAGGGTCAGTGGTTCTTACTATTTGTGAACATTCTTAGATGAATTGCATAATTATAGTTCTGTTATAATTCTGTTTTTGTTACAGTTCTCCGCCCTCCCGCTTCTCCCGTGAATGTCAGTGGGGGAGGAGGGCGCATACTCAATTTGTAATTCGTATGTTTTCTATTCCCTCGGGGTTTCTCTTCGGAGTTCCTCCCAGGGGAATTTCTGTTAACTAATTATTCATTTTATTTTCCCTTTAAACTTTCGTCATGTTTATCCTACGGGTTCTCACGACCTTAGGAGTCCTTCAGGCCTCTGTCGCGTTGGACTGTCGAGTTCACACGACTTGTAACCTTCGAGTTTCAGTTATGCGGAGTAGTCGGGCTTTCGTAACAATTAGCACAGTGTCCGTGCACGCGCGCAATTAGCGCTATGCACGCGATCATCATCATTAAGAGTTTACTCTTATGACAGAGCCTTCCGACACTCGTCAGCGGTCTTCGCCATTACCTCCAGACACTCCGACTTCTACCATTCTTCCCCTTTCGATAAGAAAGATACGAGGGGTAAGATATAAGGTTTGTCTGCTACTAGCGTCTCCACTTTTTCCTGTAATAACAAGTGAGGATTTATCGTAGCCTGAGGATTCCTCGTGAGTGATGCCGTCGAGGGACTTTAAGCCTCCTATTTAAGGACTCTAAGAACTATGTGTTATATCTCATGCCTCGGCCATTTACATCTGTCTCCTCGACCCTTTGACTCTCCAGCCTTAGACAGGCTATGTATTGACAGTCTGGGGTTAGAGTCCCGCCCAGACTCGTTAGAGCCTTCAGTGACTACAACCTTACCATCCTTGTAAGCCAAGGGGGGAGGGAGCCTATAGATCTATCTGCTGAGTCTTCAACAGCCACTGCCTAGCCTTCCCTGGTCCTAGGTGGGATGGAGAGGAGGCTTGGTCGTTGACCATATATGGTCAGTCTCTTGGACATTGTCCTAACGGCTTGTGCAATGTCACTGTCCCTTGCCTCTGCCTTTCTTGAGCGACCTTTAAACATGGTCTGTTCTCTGAGCTCAGAGACGTCAACCTTCTCCTCTGATCTTAGATCCCCTCACGGCGAGGCTCACGCCAGACTAATCCTCGAAGAGACACTCAACTCTTCCAGGCTCTTCTCAGTCACAGAAGCCTCGGCAAGGGAAGCGACTTCAATGTCCCTTCTGGCTTGACATGTGGTCTGATACAGTCGGCTACCTTGCGAGCCACGAGGACTTGTCAAACCAGAACTTTAGGCAGACCCTACAAGAAGTTCTAACTGCTGGGGCTAAGACAATGGACTTCTTAACCGCTACAACAGCGATAATGTGAAGCAATTGGATCCTCAAAAGGAAGGATCAGTATTTCCCAGACTTCCTTTTGTACCTCAGTAAGGAAAGCTTCTCTCAGTCTCAGCGATTTAGGGCTATCGCGCAGCCTCGAGCCTCATCTGTAGACGGAGAAGGGGTTGACTTCTCCGCCTTAGTAGACATCACCTTGGTTGTTTCAGTGTTGGAGTGATCTTGCCCCCACTTGCGATTAGACCATCTCCTTGAGATGTGTCTTATGTTCGCTGAAGGGTCTGCCCTATGTGCCTATTAGGGCTCAGACTACTCTCTGAACCTTAAGACCGTCTTCCTCATACTTCTGTCCTCCGCTAAAAGGGTCAGGGAGCTACATGGTCTGTCTTACGTCACCCATTCTAAGAGATGGGGGGGGGGGAGTGTCTCGCAACTTCGTACCGGGCTTGGTGGATAGACTCATAATCCTTCATTTACCGATGGGAGATTTCGAGAATTTCCACTCTCAATAGGTAACACAGGATACAGTCCAGTCGTTACTATGCCCAGTCAGGGCGTCAAAGAAATATCTGAGGCGCACCAGGCTTTATCAGACCACGTCTCCGCCATCTCTTCCTTGTACCAACAGGGTAAAGAAGAGAATCTCTCGCAACACCATCTCTTTCTGATTTAAGAAAGTTATTGCGAGGAATTTTCACGGAGACCCAGAGGCAGCACAACCCAGAGCCCATCAAGTTAGGGGAGTGGCTGCCTCTCTGGCGTTTAAGAGTTTTTTCTCAGTCTCCCAAGTCTTAAGTGTTGGGGTCTGGAAACGCCAATCTACATTCACTGCTCACTATTTGAGCGACGTGACACATAGGTCTCTAGACACCCTGCTTATAGGGCCTATTGTGACAGGTCAACAGATGCTGTTACTACTTTACGCCCTTTCAGGGGACAGTAACCATTGGTTGAGGATTCTGGGTTACACTAGGTTTTAAGAAGGACATCCATCGATCTTCTTCGTCTCCTTCTCCCCCACATCTGGGGATCCCAGCCTGTATCCAGTTTCAGCTGGACTCGCCAATGGAAATAAGGTATGATACTCATCTGATTCCTCTCACAGAGTATAGGTTATATTCGTGGTCACGAGGTTTCCCCTTGGCAAGGTCGGGGGAATCCTAAGTTTGAAGGGGTCCGAGTCGAATGTTCCTGACCCACTTCATCCTGAAATATTTGTTTCCATGAAGTTGCAAACCTTCAGTAGTACTGAGATTCTGGGGATCTACAAAGAAAGAAGATACGGAAGATTGTTGCTTCAAAAGAGTCTAGTCTGAGGACTATCTTCCCTAAAGATAGGGAACTCCTTGGCCACCCTGGCCTCAAGACTAAGTCTCCTATAGTAAAGAATGAGGGTTTGTATTTAGTGTAGGAACAAAGGACAAACTTATAACAGAGTTTGTATTTTTCCTAACATACAAACCCGAATTCTTTACACAAATCTTCCCTCCATCACTGCCCCCCTAGGATAGTCCTAACTAGAATCCGATTAAAGGTGGGTAATTACCTGTCCGGTCGTTAACGACCTTGTTAAGGTTTTTCTGCCGTATTTTCCAGCTCGCGCTAGAATATCTCCAATAGTAAAGAATGAGGGTTTTTATGTTAGGAAAAATACAAACTCTGTTATAAGTTTGTCATATATATATCCACCGGCTAAGTTAGATATTCAAAAAAGATATTTTCAATTTAAAATAAATTTTTGAATATACTTACCCGGTGGATATATATAATTAAATACCCTCCCTTCCGCCCCTCTAGAGACCCTACGGGCCGAGAAGAACTGGAGCTTATCGGAATATGTTTAGTATCCTGCCGACAGTTGGCGCTAGTGCACACCCAGCCAACCAGCATGGTGATTGCCCGCGAGTTTTGAATCTGCTGATCGTCGGAGACTTTAGCTATATGTATATCCACCAAGTAAGTATATTCAAAAATTTATTTTAAATTGAAAATATCATTTTAGTTCTAATGAAAGCATTGACTTCTTCCTTTTCTCACCACTACTACTTCCTGAACCGAAACTAAGCTTTTTAGGACCCATGATTATACATAAAACCCAAAAACAAAACGCGAAAAAGGAAGATAAAAAGCACTGTTAATAATGGAGCAAATAGAGAACAACCACACGATGCGCACGCGATGAGAGGACTGATCAAGGCGACGGTCGATTGGCGTCCCTTCGACGTGCTGCCGTCTACTGGCATAAACAAGAAACTATGATCGACGCTTTGAGAAAATTCTACGAGTATGATCTACGTTGGATGTTGGAGCAAGACTTCGGGTGTCGAGATGAAAATTTGATCGAATTTTATTTCGGATGTTGGAAAATTTCTATGTAATGACAATCGTATGTAGAGGTTCCACTGTACTTTGAATGGGCATAACCTGAGAATGTTAAATTTGCCAGATTTGGGTTCATCAGAGCTTCATCCTTCCTAAGGATGAGTCTCCTATTAGAAGACAAATGGTTTGTATTAGACTAGGAACAATTTGCAAATTTTAAAAGTAATTTGTATTTTTCCCAACTATGCAAACCTGAATACCTTTCAATTTATGCTCCCGACCTCAACCACCCAGCAAGTCCCAGGCCTTAAGTCAAAAGTGAATGCCTAGCTGACAGAAGGGTTGGCAGGGGTCACCCACCACCCTTCAGTAGGTATAACTACCTTGCTAGATTTTTAATAGTTGTTCTAGCCTCATTGAAGGCATACCCTTAATAAAGGACTCAGGTTGTATAGTTAAAATGTACAGATTACGTAAAAAAATTTTTATGGTTAGCTGACACACTGGTGAAGAAATACAGTAATTTAATTGAAAAGTAGTGAGTATGTTAATACGGTAGTAGTAATTTCACCCTTTTCCTTACAAGTAGTGTAATTTGTAATTCAATAATTGAAATTGATTCCCTTACATGATTTTTTTTCCTTCTCTAGGAAACCGATATCAGGAAGTAGCATGTGAAGCTGAGATTCAAGCTTTGAAGGATTGTTGCAAGAAGTGGGGTAAAGAGTCAGGTTGCTGTGCTGGTGTTAAAATTGAAGAAGTTATCACCAATCCAAGTAAAAAAAATTCAAGTGCTACTTCTTAGATTACTCAAATGTTTTGGTAAGTTTTTAGCTTTGTTTAATTTTTATTGATTATTCTTTGGTGTGATCAATTTTATTTATTGCCTCTAGCAAAAGATAAGTTTGTTCCTTAATTGGAATGAATACCAACCTACCCTTTGTTCCAGGGTAGATACAAACCCTCCGCTATTTATAGGGGTATACTTTCGGCGTAGCTGAAAGACGAGCCATGATAATTTTAGTGAGGGATAACTACCCTATCCGGTAGTTAGCGGGTGGGGGGTGGGGTAGACTGGTTACCCCGCTCCCCATCTGCTTGTTGAGTAACCACTTTACTTTTTGGCTCGGTAGAGGACAGACATGCTGCCGTTCTCTCCCGCAAAGACTTGCCTTGATTGTTTTTGTCATTTTTTTCTCTTGTGTGTGTTAGATACTTGTAACTTTAATTACCGTTGACAACATATCCAGCGGCCTCCGCCGTAAGGGAGTTGTCATTGTGTTGATACTACTCCCCTACCTTGCCGCCCTCCCCTGCGTTGATGGTCAGCAGGTTCTCAATACTCCCATGTGTTTGTTTCAATACTTGAGTTAAAGTTTATAACAGTTCAGCTCCCTTTCGAGGAATTATCTTACAAGGAAGGTGACTTATTCCCTGAATAGTTCATGTTGTGCAGCGGAGTATGAATTGTAATCAATCACAACTTTTATTTTCTTTTCTACAGATAGCAGCGACGTAGAACACAAGGCCGATGACTAAGGCCGCCCTGTTCATTATCCTGCACTTCACGTGGTAGCTCGTGAGCTGCCCACGTTATAAGGTAGCAATTATTGTCAACCTTCAACTTGAACAAGGCTTGTTGATGGGAAGCAGAGTTTGCTGCCAGGATGTTCGCCTCCACGGGTTGGAGAACCTTCCCTTACGAGGGAGTGTTAACCTTCCCCGTAGTTGGGTTGCTCCCCCTTCCGAGGGAGAGCTTCCCCCACTTCAGCCGTTCAGCAACCTTTCTCTTTTCGGGAAGAATTGCGGACAGCTCGACAAGTTTTGCTTCTGCTATCTCGTCGCCGAAGACTGCTTCTTCCCCTTGAACTGGGGAAAAGCAAGTCTAAGGCTTGTTCCTCCTTCGAGGAGAACTTCTCTCTCTCGTTCGCAAGAGAGATTGTTACGCCTACGCTTTTTTCCCATAGAGCTGGGAGAAAGCTTGTCTTAGGCGATGTCCTCCTTCGGGAGGACTTCTCTCTTGTTTGCGAGAGAGATATTATTACGCCTACTCTTTTTTTCCCCATAGAGCTGGGAGAAAGCTTGTCTTAGGCGATGTCCTCCAGAGGACTTCTCTCTTGTTCGCGAGAGACACATTATTATGCCTGCGCTTTTTTTCCCTAAAGCTGGGAGAAAGCTTGTCTTAGGCGATCTCCTTCATGAGAACTTTCCTCTCGTTTGTGAGAGATAACTTGTTGGAGTTTGCTAATCCACCAGGGGCAGTGGCAGAGCTTTATCCAAAGCAGGTTTTCCCTTCGGGGAACGAGTCTCTCGTTCTCGAAAGAAGTCCGCCTCTGGGCATCGGTGGTCCCCCCTTACGCTAATGGTTCTCCTCCACGGATGGGGCAAGAGCCTTATCTTAAGCGACGTTCTCCTTCGGGAGAACAAACTTCCCCTGCAGAGGTGTTATCTTTAGATCTTTGAACCTGCTGGTTCTCCTAGACCCTTCGGGGTCTCGTTACAATCACCCTTTGGATTATGTGTTGATAACTCAAAAGAACAGCAACAGCCCACCCGGATGCCTTTGCTTGTCGTCAGCACTGGGAGAGACAAGAGGAGGATCACCAAAACATCATCTCTGCTGGATTCACAGTCATCAATTATGCTCTGAATCCAAATCCTCATCCAACACGTTGACCCACGATGTCATGGGCATAGCTTTGCCCCTGGCCCTTCTGAGCAGATTACAGTAATACCTTGAGATAAAAGTGTCCCAACATATGAAATTTGAGATACGAGGAAAGTTTCGAGCAAATTTTTGTCCTGAGATACGAGAAAAATTTGAAATACGAGGCGGTTCCCTATGCGGCCCCCAGGTGGCTGAGTGTGCGAGAGGCTTCTCACCAGGACAGCATCGCCCAATCTTTCCCGTCGGATCTCCGTCGCGTAAAGTTATCGCCGAACATCGGCCGTAGTGTTTGCCTTGTTTACGTTTTTTTTGCGTTAAATAGTGCAGAATTAAGTGAATCAGCAGTGGGTCCAAAGCAAGCGAGTGCAAACAAGGGTAGTGAAAAGAAAAATGTTATGACAATCGAGATCAAGCTTGAAATAATCGAAAAACCTGAGAGTGGTGAAAAAGTGACTGAGCTGGCTCGCCAATATTAGAGGAGTACATCAACAATACTTACCATCCTCAAGCAGAAGGATGCTATAAAGAGCACCAAGCCTTCCAAAGGAGTAACCATCCTTTTCAAGCTGCGCAGTGATATCCATGACAAAATGGAGAGGCTTCTTTTTAAATATATAACTTACCCGCTGGTTATATAAGAATGGCTAACGTCCCTGACGCTCAGCAGGAAATTAAAAATCTCGCGCGGCTATCGTAAATATGCCAGGTGTCACTAGTGCCTTCGCGGTACTACAGGTAGAACTATACCCAACTACTTCAGATTTTTCCCTGCCGCCATGGCGGCTGGTTCTATTGGAAATTCTCTCTCGCTTTTCACTCTGTTTGGACGTTATTTGGTGATGTATTAACGTTTTTTGAGTTTGGGCTTTCGCTTTTTTTGTTTTATTTGAACTGTGATCACGTATTTATAACTTAAAAGGTAAGATTAAAAGGTTTTTCGACCTATTTTAAACCTCACGAAAGCATAGGGCGAGAGGTAAACATCTCGTCCATTGATGACGTCACAGCCTTATGTCGTAGGCTATAAGTCCAACTTGCTTTTTACAAAGAATTATAAGTGGATACTTTCTTTTGAAATATTAAGTTATAAATTTAATTAAAGGATTATTAATCTAAGAAAATTTTATCCTTTAATATTTTTTCTTGAGGTAATCTTCGATCTGTTTGCAAAGATTAACTAGCGTTCAGTTGTTACGCAGTTGTCAGTATTGTTTCAATATTACAATATTTAGTAGAGATTTTATGAATAGTACATTCTTCTTGCTTCTCAAGTTTTTTAGTTGTACTATATAAAAGGAACATTTTATTTTGAAATTAATTGGTCCTGTCAGTATTTTTCCTTAGTCAGAGATTAAAGGAAGTTAAATTTCACTTAATGTTTATACGAATCGATGTAGCGCACGATTCTATGTATCGTTGTTTCCTTATTGGAATACTAAGATTGTTCGTATTTTAAGTGTAAATGTTCGAATGAATACGAGTGATGATACATCTCTTATTGGAATTCCTTAATTTAAGGGTTTATTTTATTTTATAAATATATCTATTAAGGTAATATTTGATATTTAAATTTTCGCTGCATTTATAAGGGATTCAGTGATTTTCATTCCCATTCGAACGATTGAGAGAATTATAGGTCTCTCTTTAAGAGTTCATTTCGTTTCGGAGAACGTATACAGGTAGTCGCCGACTTACGACCGAGATAGGGACCGAGAGATGAGTCGTAAGTCGAGTTCGCCGTATGTCGAACTAGAAAAGTGAAGTTTCCGTAGATTTATTTTGATACGTTATGATTCGGCAATCATCTGGATCATATTTTGTCAATATTTTCTTACTGTCTATCATTATTCCATTTTCTTGTTTCATAGGATATCATATGCTCTATAAATGCATTTTTGTATTCTATTTATCAATTTTGGAAGCATTTTACAATCGAGTGCTGAAAATTTTGTTTACTTTTGGTTATGATCAGCTGATCTGAAAGTGCCGCTACGTACCGTATCAAAATATGGCGTACATACGTCTGGCATATTTTTTTATCATTTCTTAACTTATTAGAAATATCTTCATGATGAATATTACATCAACGCCAATATGTTACAGGAAATCAGTTTCCATACAGTTCGTCTAATCATTAGGTATAATGCGAAATCGTTGTAGCTCTTTCTGGGTGTGTGTGTGTGTGTGCTCGCTCTCGCAATCGCATACGGGTAGTTAATTTTTAAAGCTTCATACAGTATTCTAGTTCAATATTAAGCCTTTATATTTCATTAGACATTACTGTGTTTAATTGTGGTTTATTAAAGCACGTTTATATTTTATTTTTCAATTTCTTGAGCATATCAATAATCAACAAATACTTTTGATTTACTTTCGGTTGGCATCAGCTGATTTCCAGGTCACGCTGCCGTATTACTATTATGAGCACATATATATAGTGCAAATAACACTGATTTATATAATTTTCTAGATATTCGAAATTTCTTCATAATGCATATTACATCAGCGCCAATATGTTATAGGGTATCACATTTTCCATACAGTTTGTTTATAGACCTTATTATTATTTATAAAAGGAATACGCTCTCTCTCTCTCTCTCTCTCTCTCTCTCTCTCTCTCTCTCTCTCTCTCTCTCTCTCTCTCTCTCTCTCTCTCTCTCTCTCTGTATTTTGTTTTTAATTCAGTTGTATCTTCATAATTTTTTTTGAAAATTATTAAAAAATTCTATAAATCATTATTCTCCGTTTCGATTACGGGAATAGTAACTCATCGGAAGGAAATCACTTGATTTGCCTCTCGCCTTTCGCCAGAAATAGGACGTCATCAGACTTTTCTTCTTAAATTTACGGTAAGTTGTATTAATCTTATAACTAATGATACAGACCACTAAAACACTTGATATCGTTACTGGGTGTTTTGATGATGGGAATGCTGTAATAAGATTACTCGGTAACAATGAAAGGAAATCATTCGGTTTGTCAGCGCGCTTCCGCCAGATACATGATGTCACAAGACACGTGACGTACAGTAAACTCTACGAAGAATGACTTGCAAAATATGTAAATTCATTTTCTTTGTTTTTTGCAAGAAATGAAAAGAAAATACTAAATTAACAAACAAAAGTATTTTATTTTTATAATGCAAAAGGAAATATATTATTTTCAAGAAAATATTGGCCCTATTAGTATATTTTCTTTAGATAAACATCGATCCATTATCAGAGATTAAAAAAGTAGCGTACAGTCAAATTTACGCAACGTAGTACTCATGACAACCGATACAGACCCTCAAAATACTTTGCATCGTTATTTAATTTTTCAATAATGGAAATACTAATATTAATCGTTAGCCTATTGGAAGGAAATCACTGTATTGCCTGGACGCTTTCCGCCGGTGATGTGACGTCACCAGACAATATGAACTCGACAGATATTAAGACTTTACTTAACGTATTTTTAACTGAAAATAGATACTGAATATTAACAATAAAAAAAATAATAATTTACCAAGATAAATCAGTTTATATGTATACAAGAAAATAGATTATTTTCAAGGAAATATTCGTCCTATTTCCGATAAACTCGTGACGTCATCACCCTGAAAAAATGGTTGTAAAGTCGAATAGTTGTATGTCGCATAGGTCGTAAGTCGAGCAATACCTGTACTTTGGTTTTCAAATGATTGTGAAACTTTCTTTTTAACAAAGAATGAAATGCAAATTTTTATTGTTAAATTACGCAGTGAATTTTATTCAGTGGAGAGTGTTTCTGTTGGGACCTGTCGTTATCCTAGTCTTAGACCTGTCAAGCTCCTGGAAGGGGGAAGTCGAACGACTAAAGCAGAGGTTCTCAATGGGGGTGAAATTCACCCCCAGGGGTGAATTTTGGGCTTTCAGGGGGTGAATTGCGACAGAAGTAAGTTTATGGTCGAGGAGAGCAATTATAGGCTTTGGCGTAACTGGCCTGTCACGTGGCCCAGGAAAAATGGATTAGACAGTAATATACAAGTGACCACCCAAATTAATCCTAGGATTGGAAAAGGTACTGAGGAAGAGACAGATGGCTAGGGAATTAAGTAGGTCCCAAGAAAATTACTTGGCAACTCCAAGGTTGGGAACTCCTGGACTATAAATAACTGAGAAGCTAATATCAAGGATCAAGTTGTGCAGGAGATAAAGTCTTTAGCATTTAGCTTATTTTCAATTAAACTTGATGAATCAACTGATGTGGCCTCATGTTCCCAGTTGATGCTGTTTGCAAGGTATGTTCACTCAAGTTCATTTAAAGAGGAGTTCTCTTTTGTTCTACCAAGGCCTCTGGTATTTTGGAGAAGGTTTCATCTTTTTTTGAATCAGAAAATCTTTCGTGGTATAATATCAGTGGGTGTTGTAGGAGCACCAGCTATGTTAAGGACAAAATCAGAATTCTAAGTATGTGTGAAAAAGCGAGCTCCAAAAGTGAAAGGCATTTATTGTATGAGCCATCGTCAGACACTAGCCTCAAAAGCACTTCCTGCTCCGCTAGATTAGGTTTTGGATCAAACAATTAAAATTGTAAATTTTGTCAAAGGAGGGGCTCTCAACTCAAGACTTTTCAAGCAGTTATGTACTGATATGGATGCAACCCATCATTCGCTTCTTTTTCACACAAATGTTCGTTGGCGTTCAAGAGGAAATGTAACTGAGCAAGTATTTCATATAAAGAGATGAGCTCAAATTGTTTTTTTGAAGTGCAAGGTAAAACAGAATTTCCTGCCTGGCTGTGTGATGAGGAATGGATCATGCGTCTTGCCTATTTGGTTGATATAATTGAGCAACTGAAGAAACTGAATCTTCAGATGCAAGGAAGGAATACAGACATTATAGAATTCGTAGATGCCTTGGAAGCTTTCATGAGCAAGCATGAAAATTAGAAGAAAAGGGTAAATGCAGAAAATGTAGCCATGTTTGAGAAACTGCCATCCATTCTTGATGTTTGTGTTGAAGACAAGGTACTTCCACAATTTGCAAAAAATTAGATTTTGTAGCATTTGACAGCACTGGAAAATGAATTCAGACGATATTTTCACGAACTTAGTGATTAGTTGGATTTAGTCAGAATTCCATTCAAACTGTCGGTAGAAAAAGTTCCTCATGATTGTTAAGATGAGTTTTTGGAGTTAAAAAGTTATTTGTATGTAAGAGATATGTTCGATGAGAAATCAATAACAGAATTTTGGCCTCTGATGTGCGATTCCTACCCAAAAGTGGCAGAAATGGCTATCCATGTATTGCTTCCGTATGTATCGACATATCTTTGTGAGTCAGGCTTTTCAACTCTGTTACAAATTAAAACGAAGCATCGCAGTAGATTAGAGGAAGAAAATTACCTGCGTTGTGGCCTTTCAAGCACTCATCCGGGTATCCCAGAATTGGCTAAAAAAAAAAAAAAAAAAAATCACAGGTTTCGTCAATCGATGAAATGTAATCTTCTGAATAAAGATAATTGCATCAGCTTCAGTTTGGCCTGTTAAGTAGTTCTTATAAATTAAAAAAAAACTATTTTACTTTCATTCAAGTTTTATATATCCATCGATATTTTCAATTTGCATATTATTTGTAATATTCCATTACACAAATAATCCATGTAAAGCTGTAAATGTATAATTCAGTTTGAAAAAAAGAAAATAAAAGGATTTTTAGTGATATTTGCATATTATATGCAATGCAATTTTTGAGACAACCTTTGGAAAAGATGGGAAGTGGGGTGGGGGGGGAAATGACATCATTGCAAATGGTGGAAGGGGTGCATGGGCCGAGAAGGTTGAGAACCCCTGGACTAAAGGAATCGAGAGGGTAGCCAAGCGCTACAGTCTTTTAAGACCCGAACAGAGGTCCTCTTGAGCTTTTTCTGTCATTCCCCAGCATGCTCACCCTTGTTATAGATAAAGCGAGGTATTAGTGTTGTCAAATATTATACGCGCTTTTCAGGCGCTAAGCTGAAAACAAAATTAGATTCGTTCTGCGTATTTACGTTTCAAACAACAACTCTCGTCGATGAGGCATTCTTATCGACCGGCTGTTGGCAGTGAGGCTGGGCGTTAGTCTTCGGTGGTAGACCCGTTGTCGCACAGGCGACCTGTTGTCTCGGAGACTGACGTGATATCGCACAGGCGGACTCCCAGTTTCACTGTTCAGCAGCAGGTTGAGGTAGATTTGTCTCGGCAGAGCTCTGTTTCTCAGCAGCTATTAAAAAAGCATACAGCCGATCGTCAGTCTAAGCGTGATGACGTTCGCCGAATGGCGGAGCGAGCCGTGAAGCGGCAGGATGAGAGCAGGCGCGAGGCGCAAACGGAGCCTGAGCGGAAGCGTGACGAGGCTGAGAAGTTAATTGATGAAGGCGCTGAGCATTGGCGGCAGCACCAGGCAGGCGCCAAGCGCCAGCGTGACGACCCACGCCAGTCGAGTCATGAATGGGCAGAGCGCCAGCACGACGCGGCAGGACGCCGCAGAGCGGTAGCATGAGCAGCGCGTGAGCGCAATGCGCCAGGACGCCGCGGAGCGGTAGCGCGAGCATCGCGTGAGCGCGACGCGCCAGGACGCGGCAGAGCGCCAGCGCCAGCTAGATTCATCCTATTATAAAATTAATCGTGACAGCAAACGCAAGGCGAGTGGCTGTCAATTGGATGTGGATATGGACCAACGCAAGCGCGCCCATGTCGCCACTGATGCGCCTGCACAGCTCCAATCTCTGATTTGTTAGAAGAAGATTCGGATGAGGTTCTCTCTCACGAGGAACAATTGGAGGATATCTCGGAGGGAGAGGAGGAGAAACCACCTCAACATTCGGTGGACTTCAAGAACCTAATGCTAGTCTTCTCGGAATTATTTCCAGACTATTTTACACCAGTTGCTCAGCGATCTCCTTCTGAGTTTATCTTAGGCAAGGCAGCGAAGACTTCCTTTTATACAAAAATGGTGCTTTCCCGCTCTTCTAAGAGAACATTGAAATTAATGGGAGCATGGATGGATTCAAGAAAAGCTCTGGGCAATACATGCTTCGCTTTTCCACCAGCCAAGTTAGCTTCTAAGTCGAACGTTTGGTATGAGACCGAGGAGGTCTTGGGTTTGGGAGTTCCGGCGTCTGCGCAGGGAGACTTCTCAAACCTGGTGGACTCTTCCCGTCTGCTAGTCATGAGAAAGACTAGAGTGTGGTGGTCAATGTCGAAGTTTAACCATCTCTTGAAAGGATTGTTCAGAGCGTTTGAGGTATTTAATTTACTTGACTGGTCACTGGGAGCCTTAAGCAGAAGAGTAACCGAGATGAAGGACACGGACACAAGTACAGTAGTCTTATCCAACTTATGTCTTGTATGGACAGGGCAGTCAGGGATGGTTCTAACGAGCTGGCTGCTTTGTTTACTGCAGGGGTTATAAAGAAAAGAGCTACTTTGTGTTCCTCCCTCTCTGCGGGCGTCACTCCATGTCAGAGATCGGAGTTGCTTTTTGCGCCCATGTTCGGCTCTTTTTCCGCAGGATTTAGTTAAGGAAGTGGCAGCAAATTTGACTCAGAAGGCTACTCAGGATTTGGTTACTAAAACAGCCAGTAAGGTTTTGCCTATGTCCTTCTCTTCTCGTAGAACTAAGGAGGGGACATCATATTCTCATTCTGCTCAGCCCTTTCGAGGTAAACCTACAGGGAGAAGTACTTTCAAACAAGAGCCAAGGAAGCAGAGGAAAAGAGGAGTCGAGCCCAGTCGAGGCAGGGTCTGACTGCTCTCCCCTTCAAGCAGCAGTGGGAGCCAGGCTAAACAACTTCTGGCGGGCCTGGGAAAAGAAGGGAGCGGACCCTTGGTCCATACGTCTTCTATATAATCAGAGCACAGCTTCAATCGGATGACGTTCTACGTTCTTCCTGTCTACTAGACTAGGAAGTTAATCGTCATGTAGGCACGCGAACAGAACTTACCCTCACAGCAAGTCAAATGAGAAGCAATCGAGTATGTTTTTTCTTCCACGAGAGGAGCGGAAGTCAGACGAATCACATATAATCCTGGCTCTTCCTCTGGAATCTGAAGCACATTCAGGGAAGAAAGAGTTTGTCCTCTTAGAAGGACGCAAAACCTAGACTTGGTCGTCAACAATCAATAGGTCCGAGACCTTTCAGGAGTTGTATGTTTTCTAGTAACTTATCCCTCAGTTACTGATGTTTGCCGGAATTTTTTTCTGTCGAAAAAAGGCGACGTGTCAGCGCCAAAATCGGGTAAGACACATAATTCTGTGAGAGAAGAGGTGCTCAGTTTGCTTCTGTTCACACTTCTTCTCCGCCCTTAGTTTGAGGAAATGTTTAGCAATTTCTTCTGGGGTCGAGCGACTACTGTTGACGGTATCTCATAGCTTGGGATACGTTCAGGTCACGCACAAGGCGCGCTGGAAATGTCATAGGGACTCTCCCAGGTCGCTCACGGGGCTGCGGTTGATGATCTCTCTTAGCCTTCGCTCACGCTTGAGTTGGCGCACAAGCTGGCCCACGAGTGTAGGGTTGGTCTGAGCTAAAAGAGATCAATTTCATCTCTTTTTAGCGTTTACGATTCTTGGGGGGGGGAAAAATGTTTTCTCCTAAAAGAGTAAGGACTACCATAGATCAAAGGGATGGTTTTCCCTTAGTATCAGACAGCGTAGTTCTCCGATGCTCAGCAACGTCTCCTCGCAAAGATAGGCTCTTGTTGCGGGAGGTGTTAGAGCATACGCTTGTAATGGCACAGACGTGCACGCGGTCACAGACGCTGACAGTCAAAGTTGATCCTTTCAACTAGTTGTCCCATCCTCACGATCTGCCGGATACACGTCTCCACTCCATGCGGACGCATGCTACACGCGAGCATCTCTCGACAAACATGTCAACCTGAAATCCTAAGCAATCTAGATGCATGTGCCAGCCTGGACATATACTGGATAAGGTCAGTCAGGTTTTTCCGCATCATGATAGACTAACAGTTGCTCCTTTGTGCCACTGACCGGACACGATATTGTTGCCTACTTGCAGCACGCTGTAGATTTACAGCAGGCGAGACGTACACAGATTGCTGTATCCACTCAACAAGGTGAACGCATACGGCACGCTAGCACCTTACGGGGATGCAAGCACATGTGACATTATGGTCGCATATTAGACGTATACAGTCTAGTCTTTGGCTCACAGCAGTATGGACAGACTGTTGTCTTTTCGCGTCGCTCTCGCCTTACAACTAACGCTTTCTTGCGTCAAACTTTGACTTTAAGTGTGTTGAACATTTGTTGGTACACACGATCAGGTCTTAACTTCACAGCATGAGGTTCATGTTGTTGTTGCTTCTTTTCAGCAAGCCTAGCTTCAGTATCGGTTTCTTGCGACTGATATGGATGCGTGTTGGGAGGAGGTCTAGATCTTGTCTCTCTCACGACATGTTGAGCATATACAGGAGGCTGAAACCATACTGGACCCATGCTGGGATCATGCTGGGTGTTTGCTGGAAGCATGTCATCAGTCCGTTTTTTCCTGTGTCAGGATCACGAACGCTTTATTTTAAACCATCAAGCTTTAGGTCTAGCTGCCTCCAGTATTTTGGAAAACCCATATGATCAAGAGGTTGTTCGAAGGAGACAGCTCAGGCTATCGCTTGTACAAGGGATCTTTGCCTCAAGGTTTTACAACCCAAATAGGGTGTTTTATGGAGTAGTGTAGAGCTAAAGGGCTCTTCATTTGGTAACTCTAAGACAAGCGGCCTGTTTCTTCTTAGACCTTGGAAGAAAACACATTTTTTCCTCCTCGACCATCAAGGGTTACAGGAGTATGCGGACAGCAGTCTGCAGACGCAGAAGATTGCATCTATCAAATAAAGACCTTATAGATCTTCTCAGATCATTTGAGATGACTGGGAAGGGTCAGCAAGATGCGCCAGCCTAAAATTTAGGGGTCGTTTCTGGAATTTCGCGGTAGTGACAGATCCGAGCCTCTACACTTGGTTTCTTTTCAAGGCCTAACTTTGGGAGACTTTCTAAGTAAAGTCTACTGTAGTTGAGAGCCAGTGAAGTTCAATCTTTTAGCAAGAACATAGACTTCACAATGGTTAAGCCATAGGCACCTTGCAACCTGGATTCTTGATCATTAACAAACGTCCTTCTCATCCATGGGCGAAATATTTCGGGATCTTCATCCTCTCGAATTTGGTTTGTGAAGGGCTGTGAAGAGTATTTTACCCAGTTAAAACGATGGAGTTTTATCAGGACAGGACCAAAGAGGTTAAGAGTCTATTCATGACTCTTTGGTGCACGGTCAAGAAGCCTGCGCTATCTATGTCTAAAACCCTCTAACATCTAGTATAGACTTCAATTACAAGAGTTCTTTCATGCTGTTGTGTGACAGATCGTAACATGTCGAAAGAGTAAAGACTCATGAAGTTTGAGCTATAGGAGCTTCTGTAACTTTTAAACTAATCTGTTCTCTGCAAAGCATCGCGTATACAGCCTTGTGAAGGGGTATTCCTGTATTCGCCTTGCATTTCTTAGACCGTATCCTGTCTTTATGAGGACGTCTACGTTTTGGGATCACTCGTAACAATGAGTGCAGTAGTAGGTGAGACATTCACCACTACATTTCCCTAGATTCCTAGTACCTCTGTTCTTCTCTTGGAACTGCTATGTATGTTTTTATGATTGTACGTTAAGATTGGTCGACAATCTTCCGCAATCTTTGATTCAGTCAGGTGGTCATTTTGTTCCTAGAGAGTGCCCAGAACAAGGGTATTAGTTGAGGTCCTGTCATGTTATAGGTTATTGAACCGTTTGACAGCTCCTAGAGGTCATCAGCTCCCTGAGTGGACCGCTGGATCTTCTAAGGATAGCAGACAAAATGAGGCAGAGCATTGCTGTAAGCTTCCTTATCAGGTGAGAATCTCTTAAGTGGTTTGTGTAATGCTTAAGTGAATTTCCAATTATGTAGCTGTCTGTGACCTACCACCAAGGGTGTCAATCAGCCATTCTTACATAACCAGCGGGTAAGTTTTATATTTAGAAATGTTATTTTCATAATAAAATAAATTTTTGAATATACTTACCCGCTGGTTATATAAGTTAAAAACCCACCCTCCTCCCCTTTAGAGACCATGGGGCATGGAAAATCTGAAGAAGTTGGGTATAGTTCTACCTGTAGTACCGCGAGGGCACTAGTGTACACCTGGAATATCTGCGATAGCCGCGCGAGATTTTGAATTTCCTGCCGAGCGTCAGGGATGTTAGCCATTCTTATATAACCAGCGGGTAAGTATATTCAAAAATTTATTTTATTATAAAAAAAAAACAATTTAATATGGATAAAGGAGAAACAGTTGGCAGGAGATAGCTTGACCAAGACTATCATCTGTGAAAAGGCCAGCAGAATCTACGATGACTTGAAAGGGAAGCAAGCATCCGAGAGAGGGGAGTCTTCGAAACCAGCGGAAACCTTTAAAGCCATTCGTGGCTGGTTAGATAACTTTAAAAAACGGACTGGGATACACTCGGTTGTGAGGCATGGGGAAGCAGCAAGTTCCGACTTGAAAGCCTTTGCCTTGGTTATCGCACAATATGACTACATCCCCCAACAAGTCTTCAACTGCTATGAATCTTGCCTTTTTATTGCAGTGTCTTACCGAACAGTTATATAGCTGTAGGTTCCCTACGACGGCAGACAATAGATTCTAAACTACCGCGGTGGCGCCGCCATCGCTGATGTAGGTGACGTCATCTCCCTCCAGTAGAGGGAGCTATAGGTACAACTGTCCAGGTAACATTAATTCGTTCTCTGCCGGCTTCTGGTGAACATCGGTGGTCGGTGCAGACTTTTTTCTTCATTTGTTGGGGAGCATTATCTCTTCAATATCGGTGAAGTATTCAAACTCCGTGTTGTAGGATTGAAGCTGAATTTTCTTTTCTACAATTTTGTGGTCATACCATCATAGCGGACTCTAGTCCTTCAGTAATTAGGTTTTGTACCTGAGGGTGCAAAACTAGGTTAGTTAAATTAATTTATGATTCACACACTAAGTGCATTAAGTGTAGGGGTTGCGAGTGCTCCAAAGAATTGACTTGTGATGAATGCAAAGATTGGAGTGAACAACAGTGGAAAGTTTTTTGTTTCTCACTTGGGGAAAGTAATTAAGGATAGGAAGAGGAAGGCGGCTCTTAGAGCTGAAAATAAGTCTAGTTTAGCCTATCGAAGCACCTGTTCCTATGCCTTCTCCTTCTCTTATTATGTCTCCGATCTTGAGTCCTCCTCCTCCTGTTCCTGTATCTCCTTTGCCAACTTCCCATGGAGTTTCTCCTGACACCATTGCCAGTCTCGAATCTAAATTTGAAAATAAATTAGTTTTAGCTAATACGGTAAAGCCGTTAGGATTATCTGTAAAGTGTTTCTTAAAGACTTCTAGTGTAGTGAGAAGTGTCAGTTCAGTGCAATCGGAGGGGGTGGCTGTTTGTCCCGATAGTTCTCCTAGACGAAGGTCACTGTCCCGCTCCCCCGCCTCGGGGAGAAGACATACCGGAGCTCCAAGGGAGACTGTCGGGGTTTGCCCACAGACAGTCGCTTCCTCAGTCAATCCTGTAGTGCGACAGCAGGATTCGACTACAGTAAACACCATTGGAAAGGTGTGTCATTTTGTGACCAGTTATCGACAGAGTCGAGTGATTCGACTCCGGTTAGACGTCGTAAGTCGAGTGATTCGTCTTCGGTTAGACGACGTAAGTGGCGTGATTCTTCAGTATCACGTCCGTTGAAGAGACGTTCGACTGAAGAGGTGTTCTCTTCGCCTCCTGTGAAAAGGAACAGAGAGGTAGATATCGCTCGTCCGTCTTGTAGCGTAGCTACGTGGACTTCGCCCCGTATTCTTACGACAGCTACAGCTGCCTTCGACTCGGTTGCGGAACGACAGATTCGGAGTTCATCGAGATCTTTGACTCATCAGACTGTCGAACCTTGTCCTTCGACTTCCCATGCGACAGACAATTTGCCTGGCGCGACACCTCCGGTGGCGATTGTGTCGAAATCCACGACTCCAGTTGCTTCGACTTCAACACTAGAAGAAGAGAATTTAGTTCCTTTACGTCGACAGTTGCAAGAACTGATGAACTGGATGAAAGAAAATAAACAAGGTACGAAGAACAATGAGTCGAATCAAGAATTGTTTCTATCGCCTATCTCTTTGGATGACGAGGACTTAGAAATGGACACTATTCCTCTCTCATGTTATTCGAAGCTTTAGTGTTACCTTCTCGACATGTATCCGAATTACTTCATAGCAGCCGCTCCCAGGTCGCTTTCTTCCATTTTCCTGATGAGAAGGAATAATGTCGATCCTCTTCTCCCGAAGCTCATTCTTTCCAAGGCTGCTAAACATTCGCTTCGTGATAAAGAAGATTGGTTGAAGGTCAAGAGAGATCTTGGGAAAGCAACTTTCGCCTATCCTCCGTCGAAACTTATTAAGTGGTATAGGTTCTATGTAACCGGGAAGCCCCTTCTATGGGAGTCTCTGCCTCCTCTCAGGGAGACTTCTCTGGCTGGGTGAATGCAAATAGGAGATCTGCGTTTGCAGCAGCTAAAATATTCTTTACATCGCCCGAGTTAGACCATTTGGTAAAGAATATTTTCAAGGTTTTGAAATTATGAGTTTCTTGGACTAGACGATCGGAGCTCTCGCTACGAAATAGAGGATTGCTCTACTCTTCAGGAAGACCTGGCATCGAACTGGCTTGGGGTTTTGTCATGTGCCGACATATCAGTTCGGGATGGTTGCGATGAACTGTCCTCTCTCTTTGCATTCGGGACTCTCAAGAAAAGACAGCTCTGGTGTTCATTCCTTTCGAAGGGAGTCGCTTCGTCTCAGAAGTCCGCCCTTTTGTTTTCTCCTCTTGACAATGATCATCTGTTTTCAGAAGAAATAGTGACCAAGATTCTTTCCGCACTTGAGAAGAAGTCTACTAATGACTTGCTTGCACAGTCTTCTAAGCGGATTAAACCCTTGAGGTGGTAGTTGCCACGACTACCACCTCGGTATCACCTTTGCAGAAGAAACCTTTTCGAGGGGGTAGGTCTAGACTGTTCGTCAGGCCTCGATTTAATTTACGACACCCAACCAAGTCCTCAACCAAACCCGACACAAAATCATCCAAGTGATTCTTCAATCCTTCATGCACCAGTAGGGGTCAGGTTGAGCCTTTTTTTGGAAGGAATGGAGTCGCAGAGGGGCAGAGCCCTGGGTGGCACAAGTCCTACGGTTCGGTTACTCCATTCCTTTGAAAGACACTCCGCCTCTATCCATCACATTACCCGCCTACTCGCCAGGCTTGGAAAAGTTTGTAGCATTAACCAGAGAAATAGAGATTCTCGTACGGAAGGCAGTCATAGAGGAGATAAGCGACAGACCATCCCCTGGGTTTTACAACCGTCTGTTCGTAGTCCCCAAGTCATCGGGGGACTGGAGGCCTGTAGTGGATGTAAGCGCACTGAATTTGTTCGTCCAGAAGACCAAATTCAATGTGGAAACGACTTGTTCAGTGTTGGAATCCCTTCGTCAAAGGGAGTGGATGGTATCCCTGGATATGCAGGACGCATATTTCCACATTCTGATTCATCAGGACAACAGGAAATATCTTCGGTTCATGTTCATGGGCAACATCTACCAGTTTCGAGCTCTTTGCTTCGGCCTCTCGACAGCACCGCAAGTATTTACACGAGTGTTGTCTCCTCCGGGAAAGTGGTTACACCTCCTAGGCATCAGAGTGTCACTCTACCTAGACGACTGGCTTCTCCACTCCTCTTCGGAAAGTCAGTGCATGAAGGATCTCAAGAGGACTCTTTCATTAACTCACTCGTTAGGCCTTCTTATAAACGAGGAGAAATCTCGGCTAATTCCTTCTCGGGACATTCACTATTTGGGGATGACTCTGAACTCTCGAGTTTTTCGGGCTTTTCTGTCACCAAAGAGAGTCCAGTCGTGTCTGGAAATAGTTCAGGATTGCCTGAACCGCAAGTCCTGTTCCGCCAACCATTGGACCAGTCTGTTAGGAACACTAGCTTCGGTGGAACAGTTTGTCAAACTCGGAAGGCTGCACATGAGGCCCCTGCAATACTTCCTGAAAGCTTCATGGTGCAGAAAGACTCAACCGGACTCGATAATATTCCCGATTCCAGACGGAATCAAGGAGGACTTAGCGCGGTGGTTTTCAAAACCAAGACTGGTAGAGTGTCTTTCTCTTCATCCGCTCCACCCAACCCTACAGTTCTTTTCAGACGCCTCCGACGTAGGTTGGGGAGCCCTGTTGGGGAAGAACGAAATGTCGGGGAAATGGTCGGAAACGCAGAGCTCTCTTCATATCAACGTGAGGGAGCTATTAGCAGTGTTCCTGGGACTTCAGGCATTCTCTCATCTCGTGACGGGACAGGTGGTAGCAGTTCACGGAGACAACTCAATAGCACTTTCCTACATCAAGAAACAAGGGGTAACGCGCTCCTTCACCCTCTACAACCTTGCAAAAGATCTGCTTCTTTTGGCAGAAAAATTTCAGGTTACGTTGATCCCTCGTTTTGTTCAAGGGAAAATAAACGTGTTGGCAGACGGACTAAGTCGCCGTCATCAAATGCTGCTGTTAGAATGGACTCTCAATGCGAAGGTATGCTTAGACCTGCGGAAACTTTGGGGAAAACCGATGATAGATCTCTTTGCAACCTCAAAGAACAACCGCCTTCCGCTGTATTGCTCCTCAGACCCGGATCCTCTTGCATGGTCGGTCGATGCAATGTTACTAGATTGGTTGGGCCTGGAAGCATACGCTTTTCCCCCGTTCGGTCTAATAAGACAGGTGCTGAACAAAGTGACATTCCACGAAAATGTTTCTCTGACACTAGTCGGTCCATTCTGGCCAAGAAAAGAACGGTTCCCAGATCTCTTCGACTTGCTCGTAGACTTCCCCAGACTTCTTCGTTAAAGAAATGTCTACTCTGACAGCCACACTTTGAAAGATTCCACCAAGGATTATCCGCTCTGGCAATGACAGGATACACTGTCAGGAGTCTCGTCCGAGCGAAAGGTTTTTTGAAACGAGCTGCAGAAGCTATCGCAAACTGTAAACGAGTTTCTTCTAACAGACTACTGTATATCAGTCTAAATGGAGAGTGTTTCGAAGATGGTGTAGACAGACTAAAGTCTCTTCTGAAACATCTGTGAACAAAATAGCTGATTTCCTTCTTTTCTTAAGGGAAGTTAAGTGTTTAGCGCCTTCAACTATTAAGGGATACAGAGCGATGCTGGCTTCAGTCTTTAAACACAGAGGACTAGACCTATCCACGAATAGTGATCTTTCCGATCTAATTAAATCGTTTGAGACTTCGATAGCATGGAATCTCGATATAGTTCTTAAACGGCTTTCGGGTCCTCCCTTTGAACCGTTACTTTCTTCGTCTATGAGGAATCTCACCAAGAAGACGTTATTTTTAGTTGCATTGGCATCAGCTAGAAGAGTTAGCGAACTACATGCAATGGACAAAAGGGTGGGATTTTCTCAAGGCAATGCAGTTTGCTCTGTAGAACTCAATTTTCTCGCGAAAAATGAAAACCCTTCTAATCCGTGGCCACGTAACTTTGTTCTAAAAAATCTGACAGACTTGATAGTCCAGGAAGAAGAAAAACGTCTCTTATGTCCCGTGCGGGTATTACGATATTACACTTGTAGAACAGAGAAAATTAGAGGTCAGTCGAATCTTTTATGGTGCTCTGTTAAAAATCCCTCTCGTCTCCTCGCGAAAAATGCTATTTCCTTTTTTCTGAGAGAATTAATTGTGGAAGCCCCTTTTCAAGCTAACGACGCAGTGTTTCCTTTATTGAGAGTGAAAGCACACAAAGTTCGAGGGGTAGCGACTTCTCTCGCTTTTCGACACAACTTGTCGCTATCCGCTATCCTGTGAGGTATCTATTGGAGGTCTAAATCAGTGTTTGCGACGCATTATTTGAAAGAAATCGAGACAGTGTTTGAAGATTGTAAGTCTCTCTGTCCGCTTTCAGTAGCTGGCATGGTGTTGGGAGGAACGACATAGGGGTTGCTCCCTCTATTAACCTATGTTTCACCTTGTATGAAGGTTGACGAGTTAAAGGGAAGTCTGTGGGTACAATGTACCTGGAGTACTCACCAGTCATTTTAGTGTTAGTTTTGGTGGGTAAAGGTTTTTCATTTCGGTGTAGGTGACAGTTTTTTCATATTGGTTGTTTTCTGGTCTTAGCCCAGGACAAGGGCAGTATTTTATTGTAGCTTTGTTAAGTTAGCGGTGAACACCATGACTACGAGGATCTTCCTTTCCATGTAGAGGCAATCATTGGTCTTATTCCAAGTCCTCTACCATGTAAGATGAGCACTGACCAGAGGCATTATTCTCCTGCAGTAGCTCTCTTACAAGGTAAGGTACAACAGGCACTAACAGTGCTTTTGGGCTTACTTTATTTTCAATAATCATATGTTATTGTTGAAGTAAAACTTACATCCACAGCCCCCCCCCCCATCCTTGCAATGGGTAATCAGCTATATAATTGTTCAGTAAGACACTGCAATAAAAATGGATTTTCATTATAAAATGACATTTTATTGCATACTTACCGAACAATTGTTAATGAAAGCCCTCCCTCCCCACTAGTGGATGGCTGGGCAGAACGAATTGATGTTACCTGGACAGTTGTACCTATAGCTCCCTTGAGTGGAGGGAGATGATGTCACCTACATCAGCGATGGCGGCGCCACCGCGGTAGTTTTGAATCTATTGTCTGCCGTCGCTATATAATTGTTCGGTAAGTATGCAATAAAATTTAATTTTATAATGAAAATCCATTTTCTGGAAGAAGATGCCCAGAAGGACATTCATCTCTGCAGAGGAGAAGATATTGCCAGGCCATAAACCCATGAAGGACGGTTAACTCTAGCCTTGTGTGCCAATGCCAGCGGTTACTGTAAGGTCAAGCCACTGCTGGTGTACCACCCGGAAAACCCACGTGCTTTCAAGAGCCAAAGGATCTTGAAAGAAAAACTGCAAGCTATGTGGCGCACTAATGCCAAGACTTGGGTTACGCGGCGTTTCTTCACAGAATGGGTTAATCTGTGTGTGCTTTGGTCCGGCAGTCAAAAAATATTTGGCCGAGAAAAACTGACCTGTAAAATGTCTCCTGGTCCTCGACAATGCCTCTGGTCACCCTCCTGGTCTCGAAGAGGACATTCTTGATGAGTACAGATTCATCAAGGTCCTTTATCTCCCGCCCAACACCATGCCACTCCTCCAGCCAATGGACTAACAAGTAATTTCCAACTTTTAAAGACTGTACACAAAGCATTTGTTTAAGTAATGCTTCGATGTCACAGACAACACCAATCTAACCCTTCATGAATTTCGGAAGGAACATTTCAATAACGTCCTTTGCTTAAAAATTATTGACGATGCATGGCATGGTGTCACACGAAGAACTCTTAATTCAGCATGGAAGAAATTGTGGCCAGCTTCCGAGGTGAGAAGGACTTTAAAGGGTTCGATTACGCCAGACCCTGATGACCCCGAACCTATTGTGGTAGATGAAATCGTGTCTCTTGGAAAGTTCATGGGGTTGGAGGTAGACGAGGCAGACGTGAACGACCTTGTCAAGGAGCATCAGGAAGAGCTCACGACACAGGAATTGATCGAGCTGAAGGAGATGCAACATTCGAAAGTTTTGCAGGCGCTCAGTAGCAAGGAGGAGGTGGAAGACGAGGGCCACCTTTCTACGACGGAAATCAAAGCCATGTTAGCGAAATGGCTGGAGTTTTCTAATTTTATGGAAAAGAGACCTCCCGGACAAGTTGGCGTGTGGTTGTGCGTTAGCCTTTTGTGACGACACTTGCTTACGTCATTTTCGCAACATTTTGAAGGGGAGACAAAAGCAAACATCCCTAGATAGGTTCCTTTTAAATAGGCCGGCAGAAAGGGAAGGTGAAAGCGAGGCAAAAAGAGCCAAGCCGGAAGAAGAAGAAAAGTAAAAATGAAAATGAAAGAATTAAAATTAAGTTTAGTGTAACGTAAGATTAAGTGTGTGTACAGTAAGCTAATTTCATTTAAGTTAAATTTAAAGTTTGTTACGTAATGTTACAAAAGTGTTGCTTACCGAACGTGTTGCCGTCAAATCTCTCCTCCCCATCCTCTATCCCTCCTCCTCCTCCGCACACACCGCCGTTAACCTCTACCGTCTGTCTCGAAGGTAAGAACTCCATGATAATGTTACATTTTATTGAGGATCATAACCATTACATAGGTATTTGTTATTTTGTGAGCCTAGAATGTGAATTAGAACAATTAAAAACATGTTTCTCCACTGTAATATACTGTTTATAGGTGTTTTTTCAGAGGGTAGGAACGGATTAATTTTTTTTTAGTTATTTTATATGGGAAAAATTTATGTGAGATACGAGCAGATTGACTCACGAGCTTGGTCCCAGAATGTATTAAGCTCGTATCTCAAGGTATTACTGTACTGTGATGCAGGTTCTACAAGCAAGGGTGTGAATCCTCCAGGTGACTTTTACAACCTTTCTCCTGCAAGACCTGACCCACAGGAACTCGATACAATCTATCGGTCTTGTGGTGGCTGCACAACAGCTGGTTGCATACCTCAAGCTCCTTCTTGGACAAGTAGCAGAAGGTTGAGGGCACTGTTACCCAGTTTTACTCTGCATGAATGAAAAGATTTGACTGGCTCTTATTCTTTTCTTCATTCTCCCCTCTCTTGGGGAAAGCAGCATCTTGGGTTCTCTGCATAAGCTGACCTCAAACCACTGTAGGTAAACCATGCTCCCTTGTGTACCTATTATTAAGCTAATACTGTTGCGTCCCCATACCCTGGCGAGGTGGTATTGGGAAAGTCTTGGTTACAACAGTTTTTAAATATTAAACTTAGCCGGTGAATATATAAATAGCTTACGTCTCCGACGGTCGACAGATTCCAAAAACTCGCGAGCGATCGCCATGAAGGTTGTCGGGTGTGCCCACCAGCGCCGACTATTGGCCAGATACCGCATATACTTCTCAATCAAACCAGTTCTTCTCTGTCGGTGGTCCAGACAACATTGGTTCCGCTCGCGCTTGACCTCAAGTTTCTACCGATTGGTGAAGTACTTGGTTTTGGTTTTATTGCTTTCGCCGTGTTGGATTATTCTCAAGCAATATGATCTTAAAAAGAAATGCTTTTGAAAGGAGAGGAAAATTTTTTACCCTTGCTTTTTTAATCTCGCTCTGGTTTTTCCATAGAGAAAAGATGGCCGACCCTTCCCTCAGTGTACGGAAGTGTGTTAAAGGCTTTTAGTAATTATTTTATCACTTTATAAATTATTGTTGATCTTTATAGATTTACATACATACATATACCAAGGCACTTCCCCCAATTTTGGGGGTTAGCCGACACCAACAATGAAGCAAAACAAAAAGGGGACCTCTACTCTCTACGTTCCTTCAGCCTAACCAGGGACTCAACCGAGTTCAGCTGGTACTGCTAGGGTGCCACAGCCCAACCTACCACATTATCCACCACAGATGAAGCTTCATAATGCTGAATCCCCTACTGCTGCTACCTCCGCGGTTATCTAAGGCACCGGAGGAAGCAGCAGGGCCTACTGGAACTGCGTCACAATCGCTCGCCATTCATTCTTATTTCTAGCACGCTCTCTTGCCTCTCTCACATCTATCCTCCTATCACCCAGAGCTTTCTTCACACCATCCATCCACCCAAACCTTGGCCTTCCTCTTGTACTTCTCCCATCAACTCTTGCATTCATCACCCTCTTTAGCAGACAACCATTTTCCATTCTCTCAACATGGCCAAACCACCTCAACACATTCATACATTCATATCCACTCTAGCCGCTAACTCATTTCTTACACCCGTTCTCTCCCTCACCACTTCGTTCCTAACCCTATCTACTCAAGATACACCAGCCATACTCCTTAGACACTTCATCTCAAACACATTCAATTTCTGTCTCTCCATCACTTTCATTCCCCACAACTCCGATCCATACATCACAGTTGGTACAATCACTTTCTCATATAGAACTCTCTTTACATTCATGCCCAACCCTCTATTTTTTACTACTCCCTTAACTGCCCCCAACACTTTGCAACCTTCATTCACTCTCTGACGTACATCTGCTTCCACTCCACCATTTGCTGCAACAACACACCCCAAGTACTTAAACTGATCCACCTCCTCAAGTAACTCTCCATTCAACATGACATTCAACCTTGCACCACCTTCCCTTCTCGTACATCTCATAACCTTATTCTTACCCACATTAACTCTCAACTTCCTTCTCTCACACACCCTTCCAAATTCTGTCACTAGTCGGTCAAGCTTCTCTTCTGTGTCTGCTACCAGTACAGTATCATCCGCAAACAACAACTGATTTACCTCCCATTCATGGTCATTCTCGCCTACCAGTTTTAATCCTCGTCCAAGCACTCGAGCATTCACCTCTCTCACCACTCCATCAACATACAAGTTAAACAACCACGGCGACATCACACATCCCTGTCTCAGCCCCACTCTCACCAGAAACCAATCACTCACTTCATTTCCTATTCTAACACATGCTTTACTACCTTTGTAGAAACGTTTCACTGCTTGCAGCAACCTTCCACCAACTCCATGTAACCTCATCACATTCCACATTGCTTCCCTATCAACTCTATCATATGCTTTCTCCAGATCCATAAACGCAACATACACCTCCTTACCTTTTGCTAAATATTTCTCGCATATCTGCCTAACTGTAAAAATCTGATTCATACAACCCCTACCTCTTCTAAAACCACCCTGTACTTCCAAGATTGCATTCTCTGTTTTATCCTTAATCCTATTAATCAATACTCTACCATACACTTTTCCAACTACACTCAACAAACTAATACCTCTTGAATTACAACACTCATGCACATCTCCCTTACCCTTATATAGTGGCACAATACATGCACAAACCCAATCTACTGGTACCATTGACAACACAAAACACATATTAAACAATCTCACCAACCATTCAAGTACAGTCACACCCCCTTCCTTCAACATCTCAGCTTTTACACCATCCATACCAGATGCTTTTCCTACTCTCGTTTCATCTAGTGCTCTCCTCACTTCCTTTATTGTAATCTCTCTCTCATTCTCATCTCTCATCACTGGCACCTCAACACCTGGAACAGCAATTATATCTGCCTCCCTATTATCCTCAACATTCAGCAAACTTTCAAAATATTCCGCCCACCTTTTCCTTGCCTCCTCTCCTTTTAACAACCTTCCATTTCCATCTTTCACTGTCTCTTCAATTCTTGCGCCAGCCTTCCTTACTCTCTTCACTTCTTTCCAAAACTACTTCTTATTCTCTTCATATGACTGACCCAATCCCTGACCCCACCTCAGGTCAGCTGCCCTCTTTGCCTCACGTACCTTGCGCTTTACTTCCACCTTTTTCTCTCTATATTTTTCATACTTCTCTATACTATTACTCTGCAGCCAATCTTCAAAAGCCCTCTTTTTCTCTTCCACTTTTACCTTCACTCCTTCATTCCACCATTCACTGCCCTTCCTCGTGCTGCCTCCAACAACCTTCTTGCCACATACATCACTTGCAATCCCAACAAAATTTTTTTTTTACTAACTTCCACTCCTCCTCTAAATTACCAGTTTCTCTTACTCTCACCTCGTCATATGCCATTTTCAACCTTTCCTGATATTTACTTTTTACCCCCGGTTTTATTAGCTCTTCAACCCTCACTACCTCCCTTTTACATCCACCTATGTACCTCTATATATTTTATATCTCACCCGCCTTTATTAGGCCTCTTCGATTCGCTTTCCATTTATACTAAACATCGAGATAAATTTTATGTTTTTGTTTATAAGCGACCTTTGCCTATTCTTTGTAGGCGGTCCTGACTTGGCAAACGAAGTTAAACAATGTTGAGCCCATTCAACTTTTATTTTTGTTTAGATTGATGAGATGAATATTTTTAGAAAATATTTCAAGAAATTTATTCTTTGAATAGTCTTCGTGCTGTTTTTCAAAGATGAACTAACGTTTGGTTTATTTATGCTACGCAGTTTGCGCTCTTATCGTTACGATAGAGAAAGAGAGAATCACGGTTTCACTTTGCAGAAAGAGTAAATCGATTTTGACGTTTTGTTCATTCTTCTTACAAACTGAAGTTTTTTAGATACTAATTTAAAGGAACATGTTAATTTTCAATTTCTTAGTCCTTTTAGTTTTTTCCTTTAGTCAAATAACCTTTTATTGACGAAGAGTGAGTGAGCCATTCTCTTGTGAGTGACATGAGAGAGAGAGAGAGAGAGAAAGAGAGAACGATCCGATCTTTATTCTCGTCCCAAGTCTCTGTACAAGGAGTTTGGGAGTGAGTAACGTTGTTCTCGATTCAGATATTTACTCTTGTCCCAAGTCTCTGTACGGGGAGAGAGGATAAAACGTTCTAGTTTTTATTCTCATCCCAAGGCACTGTACGGTGAGAGATTGAAAACATAGTCCTTAGTGAACTAGTTTTAGTCTCCTCCCCAGTCACTGATCTTTTTAACTTTATATATTTCCGTTTTATTCGATATATATGTATATGTTTATTAATTTTTGCATGTGTGTTTCATTTTGTACTAATGTGCTTACATTATACGACATATTTCGCAATTCTAACCTTTTGATTTAATGGAGAATTGCGTGCTTCAGGTAGAAATCAGCTTTATTCATGTCTAATGTGAAATTATTAAAAAATGCGATATCAGTGAAGAAAGTGCGAAAAACATGTTCAGTGTTGCTGAGGGTTCGTTTGTTCGTGCTTGTCACTTGCCTAGTCCGAGACCTCTTTCAGGCTCCCCTGCACCAGGGAGAAGGAATGTCGTAGGACCTAAGGGAGTGAGAGGTGTAAACCAACGAACAGACGTTCCCTCAAAGGTATCAGACGTTGCTCGTCAAGCACGTCCTTGCCATAAGACAGGAGAGACAAAGTTCTCCTCGTTTTCCGATGGTTCGTCTCTTTAAAAACCTGGGCGTAAGGTTTCGAGACGGTTGAAACGTTAATTAGTTCCTTCAGAACAAGTTCAACGTCCTAGCTGTAGTCATCATGAGAGTCCCGTTCATAGCGATGACGTTCATGTACAGACGTTTCCGACATCACGATCTATTCAGAATGCGCAGCGTGACGTTGAGCTGCAGTCACCGCAGACTCGACGTGACGTTGAGCGGTAGACACCGTAGACACGACGTGACGTCGAGGGTCAGTCACCGTAGTCACGATATAGCATCGATCAGCAGTCACCGCTGTTACTACGTGACGTTTGAACGTCAGCCACCGCAGTCACAGGTTGATCCGAAGTTGTGTTTTGCAAGATATGCTGTTAAAGCTTTCTTCTTTAATAGAAGCTTACGATCCTGTTCCTGTGCGAAAGGATCCTTTGCTTTTTGTACGTCACGGTTCTGGGATACGTGATTCAGGTCTTCAACCTTCTAAACGAGCTTTGTTACGTCACGCTGATGTTATCCCTAGTGTCAGCTTTGTTGTTAAACGAGATGCGGAGCATAAATCTCGATGAACTTTGATCGCTTTGAACGTCAGCCACCGCAGTCACAGCGTGACGTTGAGCTGCAGACACCGCAGACACGACGTGACGTTGAGCGGTAGACACCGTAGACATGACGTGACGTCGAGGGTCAGTCACCGTAGTCACGATATAGCATCGAACAGCAGTCACCGCTGTTACTACGTGACGTTTGAACGTCTGTCACTTCTGTCACGACGTGTAGTAGAATAACATTCTCTGCAGTCACAACGTGACATCGACCCTCCAACTTTAACTTCTGTTCATATACAAGTTGATGTAGCCTGTCAGGCTTTTCCTTCACGTCATTCTGAATATAAATCTCTTTCTCGCAAGACTTTAGATTTATCAGATGATGTGACTTCTGAAGAAGTTGATGACCCCCTTTCAACTAATGTACCTTTGGGGATTCATTCAGAAGAGGAGTAACCTAGGGTTGTCCAACAATCCCTTGTTTTATAATTATGATTTTCTTTAGGGAAATTTTGTCCTACTCGTTTTGTAACGGCTGCTCCGCCGTCTGAGTTTACTCTTGGCATGACTTTCTTCGACTCCTACATTTACGAAGTCAGTTCTCTCTTGTTCTTCCAAGAGAGCCATGCTCTTACTGGGAGACTGGTTGGAATCCAGGAGAAGTTTAGGAAAGGCTGCTTTTGCTTTTCCTCCTCCTTAATTAGCTTCGCGCTCGAGCGTCTGGTGTGACACAGGAGAAGTTCTCGGCTTGGGAGTACCTGCCTCTGCCCAGGGAGACTTCTTAAGCCTAGTGGACTCTCCTCGTCGTCTCGCCATGAGACGCTCCAAGATTTTATGGTCTGCTTCAGAGCTAGACCATCTCCTGTTAGGAGTTTTTTCGAGCGTTTGAAGTATTTATTTGTTGGATTGGTCCCTGGGAGCCTTAAGTAAGAAGGTCTCTCCAGCTGTCAATGTATTGCTGTACAAATTATGTCATGCATGAACAAGGCTATAAGGGATGGCTCCAATGAACTGGCAGCCACGTTCACTGCAGGAGTACTTAAGATGTAAGTGCGCTCAATGTGTTCATTGTCAAGACAAAGTTCACGATGAAGACTACCAAATCTGTCTTGGCAGCAGTAAGGGAAGGCGACTGGATGGTCTCTCTCGACCTTCAGGATGCATACTTCCACATCCCGATTCATCCAAACTTTCAACAATATCTGAGGTTTGTGGACGGGAAAGTAATGTACCAATTTCGAGCACTGTGCTTCAGCCTCATTTCTGCTCCTCTTGTTTTTTACAAGGCTCTTGCAAAATGTAGCAAGCTTTCTACATTTTTTGAGGGATCAGAGCCTGCCTTTATTTTGACGACTGGCTAATCAGGGCGTCGTCATTAAATCTCTGTCTGGAGAACCTCTAATGGACATTAGACCTAACCAAGGAGCTAGGTCTCATAGTGAACGTAGAGAAGTCGTAACTTACAGTACTCTATACCAGACTATTCTTTATTTGGGGATGGAGATACAGTGTCGAATTTTTCGGGCCTTTTCGTCTCCCACAAGAATGGAACAAGCTCTGTTAAAAGTCCGTCACTTGCAAGAGAAAAACAGTTGCTCTGTAAGAGTGAACGAGCCTCGTGGGAACTCTTTCATCGCTGGAGTAGTTTATCTCTCTGGGGAGACTCAACCTTTGCCCTCTCCAATTTCACCTAAACCATTGGAACAAGGAGAAGGGCTTAGAGAGTATCTCTATCCCAATCTCCAACTCAGTCTAGACATGTCTGACTTGGTGGGACAGCAACATCAGACTTCGAGAAGGTCTTTCTCTTGCGATCAAGAACCCAAACCATGTGTTGTATTCAGATGCATCGGATTTGGGTTAGGGAGCGCCACTGGACAGTCTGGAATGCTCGGGTCTTTGGTCCACGGATCAGAAGGAACTCCATTTAAGGCAAGTAACATCTCTCTTTTGACGAGATTTGTGCAAGGAGAAATGAATGTCTTAGCGGACTGCCTCAGCAGAAGAGGACAAGTCATCTCCATGGAGTGGACGTTGCACAAGACTGTGTGCGAGAAGCTATGGATGACATGGGGTCAACCCACCATAGATCTTTTTGCGACTTCACTGACAAAGAGGCTCTCGACTTACTGCTCTCCAGTTCCAGATCCAGAGGCAGCCCACATGGACGCTTTCCTGCTGGACTGGTCTCGCCTAGACATCTTTGCCTTCCCACCATTCTAGATCCTAGACAAGGTTCTTCAGAAGTTCGCCTCTCACGAAGGGACCAGGTTGACGTTGGTTGCTCCCCTCTGGCCCGCGATTGAGTGGTTCACAGAGGTACTTCTATGGCTAGTAGACATTCCAAGAAGTCTACCGTTGCGGATGGATCTCCTGCGTCAGCCTCACGTAAAGAGATTTCATCAAAGCCTCCCCGCGCTTCGTCTACCTGCCTTCAGACTATCGAAAGACTCTCTAGAGCTCGAGGGTTTTCGAAGGAGGCAGCTAGAGCGATCGCGAGGGCTAGAAGATCCTCTACCATCAGGATTTATCTATCTAAATGGGAGGTATTTAGAGACTGGTGCAAGTCCTCCTCTATTTCCTCTTCCAGTACCTCTGTAGGGCAGATTGCAGATTTTCTGCTTTATCTGAGAAATGGTCGCTCCCTTTCTACATCTACCATTAAAGGCTACAGAAGCATGTTAGCTTCTGTTTTCAGGCATAGAAATTTGGATCTATCTAATAACAAAGATCTTCAAGACCTTCTTAAGTCTTTCGAGACTTCCAAGGAGCGTCATATTTCTACTCCTGCTTGGAACTTGGACGTGGTCCTGCAGTTCCTTATTTCAGACAGGTTTGAACCGTTAAGTTCGGCCTCCCTGAAGGATCTTACCCTCAAGACACTTTTCTTGGTGAGCTTGGCTTCTGCGAAAAGGGTTAGTGAGATACATGCTTTTAGCAAGAATATCGGCTTCTCCGCTAATAAAGCAGTATGCTCTCTTCAGCTTGGTTTTTTGGCCAAAAATGAACTTCCGTCTCGTCCTTGGCCTAAATCATTTGAAATCCCCCAGTCTTTCTGAGATTGTGGGGAATGAAGTTGAAAGAGTGCTGTGCCCCGTTAGAGCTCTTAAATTTTATTTATCCAGAACTAAACCGCTGCGAGGTTGTTCAGAGGCTTTATGGTGCTCCGTTAAAAAGCCCTTTTTGCCCATGTCGAAGAATGCGTTGTCTTATTTTATTAGACTTTTGATTAGAGAGGCACAATCTCATTTAAGTGAGAAGGATCGTAATTTGCTTAAAGTCAAGGCTCATGAAGTTAGAGCAATAGCAACTTAGTAGCGTTTAAGCAAAATAGATCCCTTAAAAGTATTATGGACCCGACCTTTTGGAGAAGCAAGTCGGTGTTCGCTTCATATTACTTGAAAGATGTCCAGACTCTTTATGAGGACTGCTACACGTTGGGACCATTCGTAGCAGCGAGTGCAGTAGTGGGTGAAGGTTCTACCACTACATTCCCTTAATCCCAATATCCTTTTAATCTACTCTTGAAATTTTTAATCTTGTTTTGGGTTGTACGGGAGACTAAGAGGTCTTTCACAATCTTTTGATTTGGCGGGTGGTCAAAATATTGTTTCTTGAGAGCGCCCAGATTAAGGGTATTGATGAGGTCCTGTTGTAGGGGTGTTCACCCTGGTTATAGCAGCTCCTGGGAAGTCTTTCAGCATCCTAAGAGGATCGCTGGGCTTCGTGAGGATAGCGGACTAATGAGGCGGAGTAATCATCAGAGTCAGCTTCCTTATCAGGTACCTATACTTAAGTTTGTTTTTTGAATATTTGTCAAAAACTCTTGAGCATATATGCCTTTATTATTTTAATACTGGTCTCTACCCACCACCATGGGTGTGAATCAGCTATTTATATATTCACCGGCTAAGTTTAATATTTAAAAATGATATTTTCAATTTAAAATAAATTTTTGAATATACTTACCCGGTGAATATATATAATTAAAGGCCCTCCCTTCCTCCCCGATAGAGACCCTACGGACTGAGAAGAACTGGTTTGGTTGAGAAGTATATGCAGTATCTGGCCGATAGTCGGCGCTGGTGGGCACACCCGACAACCTTCATGGCGATCGCTCGTGAGTTTTTGGAATCTGTCGACCGTCGGAGACGTAAGCTATTTATATATTCACCGGGTAAGTATATTCAAAAATTTATTTTAAATTGAAAATATAATTTTTCCTACAAAAACACTCGGAATAATTTTACCTAGATGTTTCACTTCTAAATATCTCAACACACAGCTTGCGTAGGCCGCGGACCTTTAGCGAGGTGCAGGGACTCCTTAACCTGTTAAGCATCCCCCCTGGACCAGGTTGCCACTAACGTACCGTCACGCTTTTTTTCCCCTGAGCAGTCATTTCACTAATGATAATTTTTCAAAGTTAGTATCATTTCTTTATGCTTATAATTCGTATTCATAGTTAAAAGTAGGGATATTAATTACATGGTAGAGTAAAAAACAAATAATACCACTATTATTTCACGTCAAATTGCTACATAATACTGAATATTCTTACGCCTGGATAAGCAACTAAAGCAAAGTGATAAGTGTCTCTCTCTCTCTCTCTCTCTCTCTCTCTCTCTCTCTCTCTCTCTCTCTCTCTCTCTCTCTCTCTCTCTCTCTCTCTCCATATCATTTCCTGTATAGTTTTCAAATATGTTCGTCATACATTTGTACAATATTTATCCACTTTATTCTCTCTCTCTCTCTCTCTCTCTCTCTCTCTCTCTCTCTCTCTCTCTCTCTCTCTCTCTGTGTGTCGGTGTTTCCTTTCCTATATAGTTTTGTGAAATCTCGTTGTCCAGTCATTCTTTAATGAGAAGTCCTTTTCGCTTTCGGCATCGAAAGAAAACTTTGTTTCTTCAATATACTCATCACTGGAGGATTCAAAACTAGTGCTCTCATTATCAAACAGGTTATCATTATCTAATTCCTCAACAAGAATATCATTTATTTCATCTAAAGAAATAACCTTCCTCTTTAGACTGTTCATTACAAAAGGAACAACAAACAACCACTTCCGCATGAACGCCCGAAGCGCACTGATAGGAAACCAGTTTTCTAACATCAAGCTACCTTCAGAAAAATAGTTGCCAGACATCATATAAGTTTCTATTTACAGCCCCCATATGCTGAGAGTGTTGTCAAGTGGTGATCCTATACTTACTATACGAGTAAACGTAATATCACGAGACTGACGGCTTGAAAAAGGCAATTAAAGTCATGAACGGAATATGCAGTTGAAGGCGGGTACCGAGTAGATCGTGGTGAACGGTTTATCACGTGGGTGACGCTTAACAGGTTAATCCGAGTACAATCATACTCGGATAAGGAGCCCCCGGGTAAAGCCAAAAGCCAGATTGGCAGGGACTTCCACCCTTCCTAATGGGTGAGTCACCCTTAAATAAATAGTGTAGGTTTGTATTCCAGTTACGGAATAAATGACAAATTCGTAGATAATTTGTATTTTTCCTTATGATACAAACCTTAGCAATTTATAGAAACCTGCCCACCAGCCCTATCCCCCTTGAAGTCCTACCTCCAAGCAAAGCGAGCTAAATTACCAGTGTGTGAGTCGGAGCGGTAGCAAGCCACCCCCCTACCCACGCTAACTGGCAGTATGGGGACAGTCCACCATGGTGTTTTGACATACCAACTTTCAGAAATCGAAAATCATTTTTTGTTCCGTAACCGAAATACAAACCACGCTATTTACATTGGGTTTAGCTTTTAGCGCAGCTGAAATGGCGAGCCATTAGAATTTAACGAGGGTGTATTACCCCCGCGCTAGTTAGCGGGGGGGTAGGGAAGTGGTAGCTAGCTACCCCTCCCCCCCTCACACACAGATGAATGCTCTCTTTCACTTTAGGCTCGGACTGTGACAGACGTCTCTGTCTTGGTCCTCTCTTGGCAGCCATTGTTTGTTTTGTCTTTACTTAATCACTTACTTTTCTTTTACTCAATATATATGTAAACATGTTTTCATGTTTGTATATATATTTGAGTATGAAAATCAGTAAGTTTCCTTTTCAGATTTGTGTGTGTAGTGTACGATATCTACGTGGTGTCCTCGGCAGTTAGGCCACCACGGCGTAATTTTATGGGTGGCGATCGAGTTTGACTTCGGTCTCTCTCTCTCTCTCTCTCTCTCTCTCTCTCTCTCTCTCTCTCTCTCTCTCTCTCTCTCTCTCTCTCTCTCTCTCTCTCTCTTAAGGTCGTTCACCCTTTTACTACGTGTTACTACGCCCTTGTAGCTTCCTTTCCGTCTCAATTAGTTTATGAATCTAATTGTAGTTGTTTTTTTCAGCTTGTAGAACGATTCCTTTCAGGGTTTTCGTTCTTTCTTTAGTGTTCATTCATTTTTAAATTACATAATTACATAGTTTCATAATTATAATTGTTATAATTCTGTTTTGGTTACAGCTCTCCTTCCGTGAGTGTAAGTGGTTGTGAGGGCACGTGCCTGTTGTGTAATTCTTGTTTCCTTTCCCTCGGGATTCCTCTTCGGAGCCTTCCCGGGGGAATGAATGTGTACTGATGATTTTTGTTTTATTTTTTTACAGTTACCGATCTAGTTCGTTTCTGTAATATGGCAACGGTGTGAGCTGTCTTGTTGAGGCCTGGGGATTCGGCTGTTGCTGCCTCCCCCTTGTATTTTCGTCAGGGGCGTGTCTCCTTCTACTGGAAGTACTCCCGTGACGACGGACAGCTCTCCAGTTCATTTTAGAACTCTCAGGAGGCTTGCCTCCTTGGGCGGGTAACTTTCCTTCCGAGGGAAGTTTTTCCTGTCCAGGCTTGAGTTTTTCCCCTTTTGGGGGGTTCTTCTCTTGCCTTTTTTTTCGTGCGACTATGCTCTTGGTGCTGAGCGGTCACATCTGCAGTTTCGCTCAAGGGGCTGGGCAATTGCAGGAGCTCCTCTTCGGAGGATTGCTCCTTTTAGGTCACTGGCTGACCAGTCTCTTCTACGAAGTGTTTCTCTTTCGTTCGCTAGAGAGTACACTCATAGAGACTCCTCTTCGGAGGATTCTTCTGCTGCTGTTGCTGTTGGCCTCCCTCGCCGTAAGGCCCACCGTCCGCCTCATCGTAAGGGCCTCTCATCTCCCTATAAGGGTGCTAAGAGGCGCCTTTTTGAATCTCCGTTTGCAGCCTACAACTCCTTTTTCTTGATCTTCCGCCTTGGTGCAGATGGACAGCAGTCTGATCTCGTCTTCCGACGGGCAACGGTCTTCCCGACGGACAACGGTCTTCCAACGGACATCAGTCTCCCGGCGGACAGGCTACGGTCTTCCGATGGACATCTGTCTCCCGACGGACAGGCTACGGTCTTCCGATGGACATCTGTCTCCCGACGGACAACGTTCCCTTCGGGGCAAAGGGTTGCCTCCCACGGGGGTTCTTCCCTTGCGTGTCAGGGTTCTCCTGCGTGCCCTTCTGCTGTGTTCTCAGTGTTAGCGCACAGGCGCTCTCCTGCTCATCAGCGCTTCCTGATCGCTAGCGCTCTCCTTTCGCCAGCGCTCTCCTGTTCGTCAGCGCTCTCATGATGATCATCCCTGCTGTTCCTGTTGGTTCCTGTTGGTTCCTGTTACGCGCCCTGTGCGCCCACGTTCGCCCTCGCGATCTAGAACTTCGGTTCAGGTCTGGGTCAAGGACTCTTCTTCTATGCGCAGGCTTCCACGCGTTGCCTTCTGCTCGTCAGCGATCATCAGCTCGCCAGCAATCATCAGCTCGCCAGCGATCACCTGCTCGCCAGCGTTCACCTGCTCGCCAGCGCGCACAGGCGATTTTAGTATCGCCTATTCAACAGCGTTCTACACGTCAGCGATCACCTGTCTCTCGGCGATCTCCGGATCGCCCGCGTGTGTTACAGCCGGCCAACGTTCTCCAACACTTCTGAAGGAACATGGTTCGCCAGCTACTAGCTCGCCATCGCCCACCTGCGCATGCTGCTCGCCATCGCGCGATCGCCCACCTGCGCATGCTGCTCGCCATCGCGCGATCGCCCACCTGCGCATGCTGCTCGCCATCGCGCGATCGCCCACCTGCGCATGCTGCTCGCCATCGCGCGATCGCCCACCTGCGGATGCTGCTCGCCATCGCGCGATCGCCCACCTGCGCATGCTGCTCGCCATCGCGCGATCGCCCTCCTGCGCATGCTGCTCGCCATCGCGCGATCGCTCACCTGCGCATGCTGCTCGCCATCGCTCGTCAACGCGTCGACATGCCACAACGCGCCATCGCCAACCTGCGCGTTAGCGCTCACCAGCGCACCACCGATCGCCTGTTGATCCATATCGCCAGCGGTCTTCCTCGCCCACGCGGCAGCGCGTTTCCTCGCCATCGCACTAACGCTTGCGTTCGCCACCTCGGACTCTCGCTCATTCATCTGCCCACCCTCGCGACCGCGTGACCGCTCGCCTGCGCGCCCGCGCGACCGTTCGCCTGGGCGACCGCTCGCCTGCGCGACTGCTTGCCTGCGCGCCTGCACGTCTACGCTCATGCGCGTCCGCGCACATGCTCTCCAATGTTCGCCCGCGCCCGAACCAACGGTATTCCATTGCGCAGACGGACGGTGTTCCGTCGCGCGGACGGACGGTGTTCCGTCGCGCGGATGGACGGTGTTCCGTCGCGCGGACGGACGGTGTTCCGTCGCGCGGACGGACGGTGTTCCGTCGCGCGGACGGACGGTGTTCCGTCGCGCGGACGGACGGTGTTTCTTCGCACGAACGTCGGCTTAATTCTTGCAGTATTCATTGCTCGTCTATGGGTTATCGCTCGCCGACCACCAGCTCTCGCCCTTCCTACCACACTCGCCCTCCTTCTACGCTCCTTCGCTCACCTTCGTTTGCGTTCCTGCGTGACCGCGCACGGGCGCTTCCACGTTCGCCCACGCGCAAATCTTTGAATTACTATCGCGCGAGCTCCAGGGCGATTGCGACCACGATTCCCATTGGGGTTTTCGCAGCATGGCCAGCCTGGCGAGTTCTTCTGGAGCGTATTTCCAGAACACGGCCTCACCCCGTAAACGCAGAGCATGGCACTTGCAAGAATAGGAAGAAACTTCAGGGAGGTCTGAGCAACACTCCTCTTTCCAGAACCTGGGTTAGCCCTTCCCCGTCATTCCCTGGAAGGATTTTTGGTGGGGGGGGCTTTCCATTCGAGATTTCTCCATTGGCCAAGGGATGACTGCTTACCCCTTCCTCTGGGGGCTTACCAGGTCCTTTCCCTCCTCGGTCACGGCCCGAGGTTTGGTTCAAGGAAGCTACAGGAAGATCATGGGTACTTTCCTCCTCTCGAGCTCAGGCACCTTGGCCTTTCGTCGTTAAGTATCTAACTTGCGGACAAGCTCGATGTTGTACTATCAGGACGCGCTGACTGAGGGCTTCCTTCGGGTGTCTCATCTGTGGAGGTCGACAACCTCAGACACAATTCCATCCTTGAGAAGAGTTTGTTTATGCCCAAGGACAGAGACTTGGACAGCGGCTGTGCGGAGGAAATCGACTTCCGTTTTCACTCCTCCAAGGCGCTTTCTTCCAGACTCTGCAGGGCTCCAGAGCCCTTTTCTTTCAACCACGTCGGCCTAAGTTATCGGCTACGACAACTGGGACAAGGTGTCCAATTGCAGTTTCCTCCTCTCAGGAACAGATGGCACGGGAGGCTCCCCCGGGGGGGGGCATAGTCCTAAAAGGAGCTGCAGAGTTCACGAACTCTAGGAGTGCAGGTTTCTCGCTGGGAGGATGCTTAAGGTTACTCGTCCGGATAACAGCTTCCCGATGCCCATTCCCACACAATCTCTGTGATCAGCCAAGGATATCGCGCCTGCCGTCTCTGTCGGCGAATTCAGTGTCTCTGAACCTCTATGCCATAGCGTCGGCAAGAGTTGCCCGGTTGGGCAGAATGATCCATACCTTAGGCGAAGGTCCTCCATAGGATCATCGACGGCTTCACCCCCGGCCTCTTCTGTCGATCCTTTCTTGTAAGGAAGGATCTGAGAGGGGAGTTCCGTAGTCGACCTCTCAGCCCTGATCAAGTTTGGTGAACAAACTTCGGCCAGCGTAGAACAGCAGAATCGATCAGACTGGTAACGAGGCAACAGGACTCCTTAAACCCTGGATCGGAGGGACGGGTACTTTCAGTTTCCATTCCATCCATCTTCCAGGGAGCTTGTCGAATTCAGCCTAGACTGCAAGTATTCCTGCTTATGATGCAGTGTGGCTATCCCGCCGTGGCATAGCAGGTTTTTTTCCCCAGAGAACTCTCCCTGCTTTCCTCATGGCCGCTCAGGTGCAGGCTTCCGCCTCCTCTGCTTTTTGGAGGGCTGGTCAACTCCGGTAGGCTCGGGTTCGACCTTCTTCAGCGCCGGGACAAGCTTCCGGATGCTTACCATGAGTGTGGGTTCATGGTATTTTGCTTGGAGCCTTCTCTTCTTCTGCCTCAACATCTGGAGTATCTGGGCATGATATTGAGTCAACGGCCTTACCACGTTGGAAACCCTGCTTCTCGTCCGTCCAGCGAGGTTAAGCAACGTCGGTTCTGGTCGGTACTTGGATGGGTGACCACCTGGGGACGCCAGATTCTGTTGTCACATCCTCCGAGCCTTCCTTTCAGTTGACTGTGGCAAGACTGAGGAGAGTCGCAGTACCTGTTCTCAGTCAAGCAGAGCTTTCAGCCCTACCTTGGAACGTTTCCTAGTTCTCCTTTCCTCATTGACCCGTCTATAGTCCGAACGGTCGCCTCAGGATAAGTTCCATGTGGGGCGGTCCAAGTTCCGGTGGTTTCAGGCAACGTTTAACCGAACTTCCTGGCCCCTATGGGACCAGCGGAACTATTAGACCTGCAATGGGTGTTGACCTATGGAACCTCTTGATGGTAGTGGATATTCTCGTCCTTTCCCCACATTCTTGATGCTGTTCTCGGACTCGTCAAAGGAAAGGGGGGGGGCATGTTCCGGTCCAGGCCTATGGTCAAGACCTGAAGGATACATCTCCATCATTCAGGCAGGCTTAGGGGCCGTAGTCTGGCCCCTCTACAGATCCTACAGCTCCTGCCGAGTCGCCCCGTGCGTGTCGACTTCATGATTCTGGCGTGTTCTAACCAGCAGGGGACGCATTTTCACACCTTCACATCTTGCAGTAGAGATACCGGGATGATTGAGATTATCTCAATACCACCATCGGCTCTCTCATTCCAGGCAGAGGAATGTTCTCTCCGACTATCCGAGCAGAGCCTCGTAGAGAGAGTGTACCTGGGGGTCTTTGACCTTGAGTAACCAGCAAGTCCTGGTCTGGGTGACCTGATCGCGACAGCTTGGAACCTCAAGCTTCCGCTGTTCTTCCCCCCAGTCTCAGACCCTGAGACTCTGGCAAGATGCATTCCGGTGATGGTGGGACAACTTCGACGCCTGCGTCTTCCCTCCTTTTTGTTTGTGGACAATGGGTCTCGACAAGACCAGGTTGTCTGTCAACCTTTCAATGGGAGAGCTCCACTGGGACTATGCGCAGAACGGTTTCTGGACCCTCTGCTTCCCCTGACGGAACTCCCGGGAGAGCTTCTCCCACGGCGCAGACTACTCAAACAACCACACTGCGACATCTCTCCCGAACCGGGGCGTCGCTTCGGCTTCATGCCTGGAGACACTACGCCTCCTCCTCAAGAAGAGACAACCCGCTACAGTCGCGTCATCTGCGATAGTCATCCGCAGGGGTCTTCCAGGCAAGGTGAAGAGTCTTCGGTGGTTGGTGCCGTGGGAGATATACCTCTTCCCTTGAGGCCTCTTCTCCAGCAATAACGGTCTTATTGCCTTTCGGCGGGAGGAAACTCCTTTCCGCTCTCGGCAATGAAGCCTGTCGCTCAGCCTTTCCCTGACCTTCAGGCTTAAAGGAATAACTTTTTCCTGCCCGCTGGATCTTTCCTCGCTCATGCGAAGCTACGATCGTCCCTGCCCTAGTCGGAGGAAGACCTCCAACTTGGAGCATGGCTCGGACTTTTAGTCCTTTAAGAGATCTTCTCAAGACCCTTTACGACAGGCCTCGGATTGTATTCCGCCTTGGGTCTCCTGCTCACTCTGGCCACGGCCAGTGTGTAAGCAATCATCTTGGTCTCGTACGACTCCGCCCTTTCTAAGGAAGAGGGGAAGGCAACATTCAGGTTCGCTCCTGAGTTGTTGGCTAGACTCAGAATCTGGGGGTCCCGGCCCTTCGGTCCAATTCCTTCAAGATTTCGAGTCTCCATTCTGTATCTGATGTCCAAAGACCTTCTCTTTCTTGCCAGTAAAGGAATCGAGAGGTTAGCTTTGGGAACAGCTGCAGTTTGTCCTCAGTTGCAGCCGATTTGGGAGCACAAGGAGGACACAGGGGAGAGTCACCAGTATACCTCTTCAGCCCGGACTCAAGGTCATTCATCTCGACCTGTCTCCAGACCCTCCCCCGTCACGTCGCCCTACAGCACGATGTTGGATACATCGCAACGTCCCTCGCCTTCGAGTAATACTACTCTGTGACGCAGGTGCTACAAGCTGGAGTCTGGAAGCGTCTAATGACCTTCGCAGCCCGCTTCCTGCAGGGCGTGACCCACAGGAGTCTCGATACGTTTTCTATCGCTCTGTGGTGGCTACACAACAGCTAGTCTAACCTCAGGCTCCTTTTTGGACAGGTAGCAGAAGGTTGAGGGCATTGTTATCAGGTTTTAGTCTGCATGAACGAACGAAGTATGTCTGGCCCTTATTTCTTTCTTCATCATCCCCTCTACGGGGAAGCAGCATCCTGATCTCTGCATAGCTGACCTCGAACCTCTGCAGGTAAACCATGCTTCCTTGTGTTCCTAGTATTGAGTCAATACTGTCGCGTCCCCCATACCCTGACGAGGTGGTATTGGGAACGTCCTAACCCAGAGTTCCTTCTGGAACTCCAGGTCAACTGCCTAGGACGGGTTACACTTCTTCCTTCACACACAAGCTTATGTAGGCCACACGGTTCCTTGCGGAGCAAGGAACTTGTGAGGTGCAGGGACTCCTTTTCTCGAGTGCGACTCACTCGGATTCTGAGTCCCCGGGTAAAGCCAAAGCCAGTATGGCTGGGGACTTTCCACCCTACCTAATGGGTAAGTCACCCAGTGTAAATAGCGTGGTTTGTATTTCATTTACGGAACAAATGACAAATTCGAAGATAATTTGTATTTTTCCTAACCATACAAACCTTAGCTATTTACACATATTTGCCCGCCAGCCCTGTCCCCCAAGACAAGTCCTACCTCTAAGTGAAAGTGAGCATTCATCTGTGTGTGAGGGGGGGAGGGGTAGCTAGCTACCACCCCCCCGCTAACTAGCTCGGGGGTAATACACCCTCATTAAATTCTAATGGGTTGCCATTTCAGCTGCGCTAAAAGGTAAACCCAATGTAAATAGCTAAGGTTTGTATGGTTAGGAAAAATACAAATTATCTTCGAATTTGTCATATTGCTTCTATGTATGTGAAGCATATCGTACATATTCTCTAGAAGTTTCAGCCAATTATTTTTACAAATAATGAAGATATACAGTAGCGATCTTTAAATGATGATGTCATCCTTACTGCATTGTCTGCATGACTGAGTTTGACAGAATCATCTTTGTATGTTTATTTTTGCATATATACTGTAAAGCGATTTTTTCACTTATGTTTCGAAATCTTGTACATCTGGCAGAAATGGAAGGCATTGGTAAAGGGTAGGTGAATGAAAACTACGAGGTACGAAAACAGCTGCCAGAGTTTCAAAAGATGTATAGAAGTTATAATGCATGTGTTTGTTTACTTGCAGTTCGTATGTACAGTATACAGTATTGTGTTTTCCCAACGTCCTCGGGAACTTTATAGCAAGGCCAATGTTGCTTAAGGTCATTGAAAGAACAAAAAGTAAGCAGAGAGCAAGAAAAAAGAACCAAGAAGAGAGGGAAGTATGAATAAGAGTTCAAAGCTGGAACAGGCTAACTAAATCTCTGGCAACAATGAGAGGCCGCTGGCTACTCATGACACCCTTACGCCAAGTGTAATCAGGGTTTAAATACCTCTTTTAAGGTGCATTTATGTAGGAATAAACAATAGAAGTACAGTCAAACCTTTAGATAAAAAGAATCGGCTTATGAAATTTTCACTTTGCGAAAGGAGATGCAAAGAATTTTACCACTCGGATCACAAAAAATGTATTGGACAACAAAAGGCGGTATGGAGCGGGAGCCCGACCGTATCCAAGACAGATTTTAAAATTTGTGCGCCGACAGCCCGTAAACTCGCTACCATTCTGCGTTCCCGTTGGTTATCTCCCTACTCGGATACCAGTGACCACCATGAGATCCTGCTCTCCTATTGGTTGGCATCTACTGTACCGTATCCCATCGTGCATTTACAGTACGTACTGTTAACGTGTGTGATACTTACGTTACATCATTAGCCATCGGTCCCAAGAAAGTCGCTGATGTCAAGTGAAAGAAGAGGATGATGTTTTCCATTGAAATGAAGATGGAAATAATCAAGAAATAAGAGGCTGGCATGCGGTTAAGTGGGCTCGCGAAGGAATATAGCTGAAATCCGTCTATGATAGGAACGATCCTGAAGCAGAAGGAAGTTATCAAAGCAGCAACACCTTTTAAGGGTGTGACTGTTTTTTCCAGAAAGAGGAGCCACGATGAGATGGAGAGACTGCTGCTTATCTGGATAAAGGACAAAGAAATGGCTGGAGGCACTATCACCGAAGTGATGATCTGCCAGAACGCCAGCGCCATTTTCGGTGATCTCGTGCTTGGTCAGGCTGAAGCCGACGCGGGAGAAGGCACATCGAAGCTGGAGCCCCCAGAGTTCAAGGTTTCTCGTAGGTGGTTTGAAAAATTTAAGAGACACTCAGGCATTCATTCGGTGGTGCGTCATGGGAGGCTGCAAGCTCAGACGTGAAAGCGGCTGAAGCCTTTGTTAAGACGTTCGAAGAGTTGACTTTCCGGGATAGCTACAGTCCCCAGCAAGTCTTCAATTGCAACGAGACTGGGCTTTTTTTGGAAAAAAAATGCCTCGTCGAACGTACATTACGGCAGAAAAAAAGAGGCTACCTGGGCATAAGCCTATGAAGTGGGGATTGCAAGGTGAAACCCCTGCTGGTGTATCTATCCAATACTCCTCGAGCCTTCAAGACGCACAAAGTAACTAAGGAAAATCTAAACGTGTTTTGGATGGCTAATGGAAAAGCCTGGGTAACAAGACAATTGTTTATCGATTGGATAAATATCTGTTTTGGCCAGACTGTGAAAAAGTATTTGGAAGAGAAGCGCCTCCCTGCGAAATGCCGGCTGGTGCTAGACAATGCCCCTGCTCACCCTCCTCCCCTCCATGAAGATATTGTAGCAGAATATTCCTTCATCAATATTCTCTCTTCCACCGAACACCACCCCTCTCCTCCAGCCCATGGACCAGCAAGTGATTTCAAACTTCAAGAAGCTTTATACGAAATATCTCAAGAGAGGTTTCGAAATCATTGAGACCACAAATCTCACCCTTCGTCAATTTTGGAAGGAGCATTTTGATACCGTCATATTCCTCAAAATGATCGATCAAGCTTGGCAGGAGGTTTCGAGATGCACTTTGGAACTCTGCTTGGAAGAAGCTGTGGCCTGAAGCCGTCTCCGCACGAGATTTCGAGGGCTTTCACTCAGACCAAACTGAAGACGATTCCGAAAATGTTGACGATCCTGAACCTGTTGCTCAATCTGAAGTTGCCGAGATTGTTACACTCGGGAAGTCCATGAGTCTGGAAGTTGATGAGGCCAACACTGATGAGCTTATCGAGGAGCACCAAGAAGAAGTTACGACGTTTGACCGGAAGGAGTTGGAGGTCATGCGAGTGAATGTCGTTCAGGAAGAGTACTGCGGGGGAGGAGGATGACCCACTGACAACGGCAGAAATTAACTAGGGTCTAGATGGCTACTTTAAAATGGTGGCTTTCGTAGAAAAAAGACACCCAGAAAAAAATTCTCACTGGTCGTGCGCTTGAGTACTGTAATGAAGTTTGCCTGAGTCATTTCAGGAAAATTTTAAGAAGCAGGCAGAAACAAGCGTCTTTGGACAAATATTTTAGAAAGAGTCCTTTGGTAGAAGCCGACCAAGTGCCAGCTAAGAAACAAATGAAAAGTGGCAGTGAAGAAGAAAATGCGTAGTGTAATTAAATTTAGAAAATACATAATGTAAAGTAAATAAAAAATAGAAAAAGGAAAAAAAAAAGATATTTAATTCAAGTTTATCTTAAAGCTAAGTGTTGATATTTCCTGCCATTTGTTGATGCGTTTCCTAAAATTAAGTGCTAATGTTTTCTGTCTTTTATAAATCTGTTTTGTAAAGTTGAGTATTTACGTTTTATGCAACTTGTACGTAAATGTTTTCCGCCGTTTTCGTCCTCCTCTACCGCCCCGCACTTTGCTCTCGGACATCGCCTCACTCCAAAGGTAAGGTTCCACATTTTTTTTTACTGTATTTTTACTGTTTGCTCTAATTAAACACTTCTTTTTCAGATTATTAATGTTAATTTATTATTAAATTATCAAAATACAGTACGTTTCATATATTTAGAACTGTTTAGTGGTGCATATCCTTTTTATAATCATTTAATGTGGTGTTTTTCTAGGGTCTGGAATGAATTAGGCTATTTACATGTAAAAGGCGACTCGCAACACGAAACATCACTTTACAAAAGCCCTTACGCAACCAAATAATTTTGTGCTATGAGGCATTACTGTACAGAGTAAGGTTATCATAATAATGTTATTTTGATTTCTTTAAGTAAAGTGAAAATTTGTTGCAAATCTTTGGGAGCTCATAACTCGAAAACATACTTATTCACACTTAGGTACATTTTCTCACTTATTTATTGTTTGATTATAGAGAGAGATATCATTGAAAAGAAGAATAAAAATCCCCAATTTTGTGGCCCAGAATTTTTATTTTCGTTTTTCTCTTTTTTTCTTGAATGTTTTACGTGTAGAAGAAAATAAGAAAAAAATTATTAAAAAAAAAAAAAAAAAAAAGGAAAATAAAAAATCTGTCACACAGCATTATTTGATTTATAAAGAAGTTTCGATGGTATTAATTTTCAAAACAATTGGTGTCATAGTAGTGGAGAAAAATGTACCTAATAAAATTGTTAAAGTCATGATTTTTGCTAATATATAAAAAAGTTTTTGATCAAATGGCTTGAAATTTTTACATGATGAAGGTATTATATATTTCCAAAACATATGTAGAAATTGTGCATTTTGAATAATTAGAAAAAAGAATTTGAGGCATGGCGGATGGTCCCCTTAACCCTCACTAAATTTTAATGGCTGGTCATTTCAGCTTCACCAAAAGTAATACCCCCAAATAAATAACTGAGAGTGGGGCTAAGACAAGAATGTGTGATGTCGCCATGGTTGTTCAATTTGTTTGTTGATGGAGTTGTAAGAGAAGTGAATGGTCAAGGGCTTAGCCAAGGATTGAAACTGATAGATGAGTGTGATCATGAGTGGGAGGTAAATTTTGTTTGTGGATGATACTGTATTGGTTGCGGACTCGTAGTAGAAGCTGGGTTGCGCAGTGACAGAATTTGGAAGGATGTGTGACAGGAGAAACTTGAGAGTTATTGTGGGTAAGAGTAAGGTTATGAGGTGCACGAGAAGGGAGGGAGGTGCTAGATTGAATATCATGTTTAATGGAGAGTTACTTGAAGTAGAAATAAGAAATTTTTCATATCCAATTTTTTTTTTGGATTCTAACTATATTAACTCGCCTACAATCAGACTTTAAAGAAATTTCAAACTTATGATAAACTAAGAAAATATGAATTTCATAGCGTGCCTCAGAGTTATTTTTATTCATAACTTATTAAAACAAAGGCTTTTCAGTATTAAGTTTTTTATCTCTTAAGATTAGCACACACAGCTGTTATCTCTCCCTACCCGGAGGCTTTAAAGTTACCTCCATGTTGGTTCAGATGGTCAATTCATATTTTCATTAAAACTTTTAAGTAAAAGGAATTGTGTTTAGAAATGCAATACTTTGATATAGGAAATTATCTAATTTTTGGGATAGTTTACATTATTTCTATATATAGGAACAATTTTTTTTACCATAATCCCACTATTGGCCATTGCAGTGCTTTTCCCTGGGGTTTAAAAAGGCTTAACTATTGTAGCTGAGTAAGAAATTAACTACCAGTTTTACAAGATTTAACAATCAAATCAGTTTGTGCTGAGGGTTGTCCATATAAGAGACAAGATTTTTATATCTAGGAAAAAGGGAATTTCTTTTCAGACTTTGAAGTGTTATGGTTTTATGTATGTTTTACCTACATTTTGTATGGTTGAACAGTTTACATCCTTATTCGACACTTTAAGCAATATTGATGTATTTTAGGAATATCAGGTGATTTATGTTAATTTTGGTGTCAATTTTATTTTTGTTTTACAGCCGTTATGTCGAAATATCAGGGACCTAACATACCTGCAGCATTTCGATCTGGTCCAACTCCTTCAAGTAGAGTAATCAGAGGTCCAGTTCAGTATAAATTAGACCCTCAGGAATCCAAACCTTGGGTAAAAAAGTTAAAAGGAAAGGTATGTTAACTTTGCCATATGTTTTTTTGGAATTTGTTTTAACAAAACAATGTTTATAGGTACACACATGCTTGTCACTCTATGATAGAGATAATGTTCCAGTGAAAGACTATGAGAAAAATCATAGCCGGTTATGCTATGCCAACTGAAGAATATCAACGATTGTCTTGTCTACTCTTATTGAACACGAATAAAGAATCAATCAATAAAAATAAGTGAATAGCCTTTATTCTAACAATACAGTAAATGTAAATTACTTGGAAAAGAAAGCTGAAATGTTATACATGTACTTTATTTGCAAATACTCACCATTGATGATTAGTCTTATTATATGTAAGGCCATTGAGGAAGTTGATCATGGTTGTACAGTCTGTCAATTTATGTGATGGAGCATAGGAAAATGACTCTACCTCATTCAACCTTTGAATAATGTGAGAGGGCTTTTATCTCTACTTTGGCACTTATGGATGGGACAGGACATACCTTCATAAAGACCCCTCTCTTTCTATCTTGTAATGATGTAAGGGGGCTATCTCTACTTTGATATTTGTGGTTGTGACAGTACATATCTTCTTAAAGACCCCTTTCTTCCTATCTTCTAATGATATAAGGAGGCTATCTCTACTCTGGAACTTGTGGGTGGGACAGGACATATATTCATAAAGACCCTTCTCTTCTTATCTTCTAATGATGTAGGGGGGGGGCTCTCTCTTCTTTGGTACTTGTGGATATGACAGTATATATCTTCAAAAAGACCCTTCTCTTTCTATCATCAAATGATGTAAGGGGGCTATCTCCACTTTCTACTTGAGGATGGGACAGGATATATCTTCATAAAGACCCCTCTCTTCCTATTTTCTAAGGATGTAAGGGGGCTATCTCTACTTTGATATTTGTGGATGTGACAGTACATATCTTCATAAAGACCCCTCTCTTCCTATCTTCTAATGATATAAGGAGGCTATCTCCACTTTGGTACTTGTGGATGGGACAGTACATATCTTCATAAAGACCCCTCTCTTACTATCTTCTAATGATGTAAGGGGGGCTATCTCTTCTTTGGTACTTGTGGCTGTGACAGTACAAATCTTCAAAAAGACCCATCTCTTCATATCTTCTAATGATGTAAAGGGGGTTTTCTCTATTTTGCTATTTGAGGATGGGATAGGACATATCTCAATAAAGACCCCTCTAATTCTATCTTCTAATGATGTAAAGGGAGCTATCTCTACTTTGGTACTTGTGGATGGGATAGGACATATTTTCATAAAGACCCCTTACATTCTATATTCTAATGATGTAAAAGATGCTAATTCTACTTTGGTACTTATGGATGGAACAGGGCATAACTTCATTAAGACTCCCCTCTTCCAATTATGTAAAAGGAGCTATTTCTACTTTGGTACTCATGGATGGGACAGGGCATAGGTCTTCTAATGATGTAAGGTGGGATATCTCTAATTTGGTACTTGTGGATGGGGCAGGATATGTCTTCATAAAAACCCCTCTCTTTCTGTCTTCTAATGATGTAAGGGGGCCTATCTCTACTTTGGCACATATGGATGGGACAGGACATATCTTCATAAAGACCTCTCTCTTCCTATCCTCTAATGATGTAATGGGGGTTATCTCTACTTTGGTACTTGTGGATGGGACAAGCCATATCTTCAAAAAGACCACTCTCTCTTTCTATCTAATTATGTAATGGGGGCTATCTATACTTTGGTACATGTACATGGGAGAGAACATCTTCATAAGGACTCCTCTCTTTCATCTTCTATTAATGTAAGGGAGGCTATCTCTACTTGGGTACATGTGGATGGGACAGGACATATCTTGATAAAGACCCTTCTTCCTGTCCTAAATGATGTAAGGGAGCTATCTCTACTACAGTAGTTGTGGTTGGGACAGGACATATCTTCATAAAGTTCACTCTCTTCCTATCTTATAATGATGCAAGGGGGGGCTATCGGTAGTTCATTACTTATGGATAGGACAGGACATCTTCATAAAGATGACTCTCTTCTATATTCTAATGATGTAAGGGGGCTAACTCTACTTTGGTACTTGTTGACTGGACTGGACATATCTTCATAAAGACCCCTCTCTTCTTATCGTCTAATGATATAAGGGGACCATCTCTACTTTTGTACTTGTAGATGGGACAGGACATAGCTTCATAAAGATCCCTCTTTTCCTATTTTCTAATGATGTAAGGTGCCTATCTCTACTTTGGTACTTGTGGATGGGACAGGACATACCTTTATAAAGACCCCTCTCTTCCTATCTTCTAAAGATGTAATGGGGGCTATCTCTACTTTGGTAGTTGTGGATGGGTCAGGATATATATTTATAAAGACTCCTATCTTCTAATGATGTAAGGGGGCTATCATTACTTTGGTACTTGTGGATGGGACAGGACATACCTTCATAAAGACCTCTCTCTTCTTGTCTTCTAATGATGTAAATGGGGTTATCTCTACTTTGGTACTTGTGGATTGGACAGGACATACCTTCATAAAGACCCCTCTCTTCTTATCTTCTAATAATCTAAGGGGACTATCTCCACTTTTTTTACTTATCGATGGGACAGGTTATATCTTCATAATAAATACCCCTCTTTTCCTATTTTCTAATGATGTAAGTGGGCCTATCTCTTGTTTGGTATTTGTGGATGGGTCAGGACATATCTTCATAAAGACATCTCTCTTCCTATTTTCTAATGAAGTAAGGGGGCTATCTTTAAGTTAGTACTTGAGCATGGGACAGGCCATATCTTCAAAGAGACCCCCCTCTTTCTATCTTATAATGATTTAAGTGGTCTATCTCTACTTGGTACTTGTGGAGGGGACAGGAAATATCTTCATAAAGACCCCTGTCTTCCTAGCTTCTTATGATGTAAAAGTGGCTATCTCTACTTTGGTACTTATGGAAGGGACAAGACATATATTCAGAAATACTCCCCTGTACTTATGGAAGGGACAGGATATGAGTTCAGAAATACTTCACTCTTTCTATCTTCTAAGGATGTAAAGGGGGCTAGCTCTACTTTGGTAGTTGTGGGTATGACAAGAATTTTCTTCAAAAAGATCCCTCTCTATTTTATAATGATGTAAGGTGGGTGTCTCTATTTTGGTACCTATGAATGGGACAGAACATATCTTCATAAAGAGCCCTCTCTTCTTAACTTCTATTGATTTAAGCGAGCTATCTCTTCTTAGGTATTTGTGGATGGGACAAGACATATCTTCTTAAAAAAACCCTCTCTTCCTATATTCTTATGTGAGAGAGGGGGCTATCTTTTCTTTGGGTCTTGTGGATGGGACAGGACATACCTTCAAAAAGACTCCTCTCTTGCTATCTTCTAATGATGTAAGGGTGCTATCTCTACTTAGGTATTTGTGGATGGAACAGGAAATATCTTCATAAAGACCCCTCTCTTTCTATCTTCTTATGATGTAAGAGGGGGCTATCTTTACTTTGGGACTTTTGGATGGTACAGGACATATTTACAAAAAGACCTCTCTCTTCCTATCTCTACTTTTGTTCTTGTGGATGGGACAGGACATATCTTCATAAAGACCCCTCTCTTCTAATGATGTAAGGGTCTGTCTCTACTTTGGTACTTGTGGATGGGACCGGACATATTTTAAAAAGTCTCCTCTCTTGTTATCTTCTAATGATGTAAGGGGGGCTATCTCTACTTAGGTACATGTGGATGGGACATGACATATCTTCATAAAGATCACTCTCTTGCTATCTTCTAATGATGTAAAGGGGGCTATCTCTCCTTTGGTACTTGTGGATGGTCTCAGACATATCTTCTAAAAGATCCCTCTCCTCCTATCTTCTAATGGTGTAAGGGTGGCTATCTCTACTTTGTTACCTTGTGGATGGGGCATGACATATCTTCATAAAGACCCCTCTCTTCCTATGTTCTAATTATGTAAGAGAGGGCTAACTCTACTTTGGTACTTGTGCATGGGATAGGACATTAACTTCATAATGACCCCTCTATTCATATCTTTAATGATGTAACGGGGCTATCTCTCTTTTGGTACTTGTGGATGGGAGTGGGCATATCTTCATAAAGACCCCCCCCCCCCTCTTCCTATCTTCTAATTATGTTTGGGGGGCTGTCTCTACTTTTATACTTGTGAATGGGGCAGGACATATCTTCATAAAGACCCTTCTCTTATCTTCTAATGATGTAAAGGGGGTCATCTATACTTTGGTACTTGTGGATGATACAGGACATATCTTCATAAAGACTCCTCTTTTCCTATCTTCTCATGATGTAAGAGAGGGTTATCTTAACTTGGGGCTTGTGGATGGTACATGACATATCTCCTTAAAGACATCAACTTATAACTACTGTACAGTAGAACCTCTACATATGATATTAACTCGTTCCGGAAGCTGCTTTGTATGTTAAAACAATAGTATCTGGGAGCAAATATTCCCATAAGAATACACTGTAATTTGTATAATTTGTTCTACAGCCCAAAAACGTATGATAACTCCTTAATAAATTACTACACATAATTACACATAACAATAATACAATTGCATTATATAAGAGAGATGTAAAAAAGAATAATTATAAAGAAATAATAAATAAAAAAGATATTTTTATTGTCACTTTACCTTAGAGACAAGCCAACGCAGGCATAGGATTTGCTACGCAGGAGGAGACGGACGGTCGGCGAGGAGGTAGAGATGGTGACTGCGATAACGTACCATAATTTACTCTAACTTACACTACTTGAACTTTAACCTAACTTAGCTTATTTATATATATATATATATATATATATATATATATATATATATATATATATATATATATATATATATATATATATATATATATATATATATATATATATATATATATATATATATATTTACGACAGAATGCCAGTAGCTGGGTATATTGTTTTGGGTGGTCGTGGCTTTGCAACGGCCACGCACACACACTTGGCCCACATCATTTTCACCGCGGCTCAAGACATATGAGACAGGCGGCTTCTCCGATGTTGGTTGCATCGGGCTGCCGGGTTCTTGTTATGTCAAGGCCCGCCTTGTCGTTTCCTCCACCCTTCTTCATCTCTTTCTCACCATCATCATCATCATCACCACCAGCAAGTCCTGAGGCGACAGCACCGTGGGTGAAGGGGGCAGGCCTGGATAGCTGGAAGCCCTTAGCCCACGACTGCACTCAGGCGGCGAGTCTAAGATTCAGTCGCTCTCTGGTGACGGTGCCGTGACACCAGAGTTCGGCAGCTGGACCCGTGACTGGGCTGGCCTATTGAGGACACCGCAGCCCACCCCACATGGGGAGGCCCCTAGAAAAGGTGGGGTAAACATCGGACACGGCAAACCCGTCTGGTCAGCTCACCGCGGCTGGCGGACATCCCACTAATGCGGTCGAAATAACAAAAAAAAAATATTAACCTTAGGTGCGTGGAACATCCGCACCCTCCAAGACGTGACGAACACCAACCGCCCGGAACGACGTACAGCCCTCGTCTGCAAGGAGCTAGCCCGCTTCAATGTTGATGTGGCGGCTCTTAGCGAGACCAGACTACCCGAAGAGGGCAACATCAGGGAAGCTGGAACAGGCTACACCATCTTCTGGAAAGGCAAGGCCCTAGAGGAGCCTCGCATCCACGGTGTCGGCTTCGCCATCCGTTCCCAGCTAGTGCAGCAGCACAACCTAGCTCCCAAGGCCATCAGTGAGCGCCTGATGACTGTCCGCATCCCCATCACGCGGGACAGACATCTCACCCTGATCTCTCTCTACGCCCCGACTATGACCTCAACCGATGATAACAAAGCTGCCTTCTACACCCAGCTCGACCGCACCATCCAGGCAGTGCCCGCCAATGACAAGCTCGTTGTGCTTGGCGACTTTAATGCCCGAGTAGGCAAAGACCATCGCCTGTGGGAGGGAATTATTGGCCGCCATGGCATTGGAAATTGCAACGCCAATGGCCAACTCCTACTGGGTCTGTGTGCAGAACACCAACTTGTGGTAACCAACACCATCTTCCAGTTATAAAGCGACAAAAGACCACATGGAGACACCCACGGTCTAAACACTGGCACACCCTTGACTATGTCCTGACCAGAGCCAGAGATCGAGGAGACGTCCGCATCACCCGATCCATGCCCGGAGCGGACGACTGCTGGACGGACCACAGACTCCTCATCTCCCGACTCTCCGTGACGACCCTACGACCACCCAGAAGGGCACCTGACAGCGTACCACATCAACGCTTTGATTGTAGTAAGCTCCGCAACCCACAGGTGGCACAGAACTACAAGGAGGCCTGCGAACAATACCTCGCAGACCCTGTGGGTCAGGCCACTGTTGAGCACCACTGGACCACCCTCAGAAACGCCATGGCCCGTGCCGCGGAGGAACCACTAGGCTACACCACCAAGAAACGGCAGGATTGGTTTGATGAGTGATGCTACCATCTCTCTTCTCATTGAAACCAAACGACAAGCACGCCTGACTTTGGAAAACCAACCAACAGCAGCTAACAAATGTGCTCACAAGGTGGCTGAAGCTGGTTGCCAGAGAGGTATCCGTGAAGCCCAGAACATCTGGTGGCAAAGAAAAGCTGCAGAAATACAGAGTTTCGCTGACCAACGTGACCTGCTCAGATTCTATGCAGCAACAAAGGAAATATTCGGTCCCACACGGTCATCAGTGGGCAGCCTGAAGGACGCGGATGGGGCCACGACCATCACCGACAGGGAGGGCATCCTGGCCAGGTGGAGGTCTCACTTTGAGAACCTCCTCAATGACCAAGCAGACACCCCAGGCGATCTCCTGCGAATGACCCCGCAGCATCCCGTCCGTCACTGGATGGCACTACCACCCTCCATCCATGACTTCAACAAGGCCCTGCAGCGCATGAAGCCCGGCAAAGCCCAAGGGCCAGACAACATCCCGTTGGAGCTCCTCACTCACGGTGGCCCCGGCTTGAGGAACCGTTTGATGCTCCTTATACTGAAAATATGGGAGACCAAGACCCCCCCCAGTGACTTCCGCGATGCAAACATCACCACCATCTTCAAGAAGGGAGACAGGGAGAACTGTAACAACTACCGGGGAATATCACTACTAAGTATCGCGAGTAAGATTTTCGCTCGGATTCTCCTTGACCGCCTCCTTATTCTCGCAGAAGACGTCCTGCCAGAGTCCCAGTGCGGCTTTCGACCTTCCCGCGGGACCATAGACATGATCTTCTGTGCGCGACAACTACAAGAGAAGAGCCTCGAACAACAACAGCCCATAATGTTCATCTTCTGGGATTTGAAAAAGGCCTTCGACAAAGTACCTCGACCTGCCATGTGGGCTGTCCTCAAAAGATATGGCTGCCCACCCGATTTTGTCAAGTTGGTGCGTGCCCTCCATGACGGAATGGTTGGGAGAGTCTGCCACCAGAACTCTCTTTCAGACCCATTCCCCATCAACGGTGGCCTGAAGCAGGGCTGTGTTCTGGCCCCGACGTGTTTCTCGCTATACACTGCAGCAATGCTCAACGAGATTCCCCCAGACACACCCTCAGTCGACCTACGTTTCCGCATGGATGGAGGCGCTTTCAACCTCGCTAGACTCCGCGCCAGAACCAAGACCACCTTGTGTGCAGTGCGAGAACTGCAGTATGCTGATGACAATGCCACCCCAGGTCAGACGGCAGAGGACCTGCAGTCGTTAGCTGATGCATACAACTCTGCCTACGAACGTTTTGGGATGCAAGTCAACTCAGACAAAACCAAGACCCTCGTCCAACATCCACCAGGACTGATGCTCCCCAACTTCAATACCACAGTGAATGACCAACCGTTGGAACAGGTAGACCAGTTCTCCTACCTAGGGAGCATCCTAACATCAGCTCCCACAAGCAAAAAGGACGTGGAGAATAGGATCAGGGCAGCCCACTCCGCCTTTGGCCGACTTAACTGCCGCGTATTTAACAACCACGCACTGACAATGACCACCAAAATAATGGTGTTCAGGGCAGTAGTTCTCTCCACGCTCCTGTATGCATGTGAAACATGGACACTATATAAAAACGATCTTAAAAACCTAGAACGCTTCCAACAAATGAAACTGAGGCAGATCTTGAAAATCCCCTTGGAGAGCCACACCACCAACATTGAAGTCTTAGAACGTGCCTCGCTGACCAGCGTGGAGGCCACCATCATCCACCACCGCCTCCGCTGGATAGGACACGTGCATAGGATGGATCCATCTAGGCTCCCAAAGAAAATATTCTACGGAGAACTGACCCAGGGCACCAGACCACGAGGAGCCCCGAAAATGCGCTATAAAGATCAACTAAAGCGCACCCTGGCTCTAACTGACATCGATCCTTCCTCATGGGAAGAAACAGCCAGGGACAGGAAAACCTGGAGGAGTACAGTACACCATGGCACCGTGGAATTCGAGGAGAGGAGGAGACAAAATGAGGAGGCTAGGAGGAGAAGAAGGAGAGAGCGATTAGAACAGCCCCGCCCACCACCTACCCTCCCTTGTGAACACTGTCCGCGACTCTTCCACCACAGACTAGGACTTAACAGCCACATCAGGCATAAGCACCCACCCCACAGATAGGAGGCTGATGGCTAACGACAGAACCCAATACTCGGACACGAGTGGGCGCCGACGATATATATTTACATTTTAATTTTCATCACTTTCACTTCAATTCAATCTTAGTTTTCTTTGCTTCACTTTGATCCCCTTTGATGGATTGACTGATTTAATGGCTTCCGTCTGCTTGATGATCGTCGAGATCGTAAACATATTCTGGCCATATTGTTTAGCCAGATCTCTCACACGCTCACCGCGCTCATGTCTTTCTATAATTTCTTGTTTCAATTATAATGAAAGCATTGCCTTCTTCCTTTTCTCTCCATTACTAATACCTTTACCAAAACTAAGCTTCTTAGGACCCATGATTATACGTGAAATCAGAAATGAAACGTGAGAAAAGGAAGATAATAAGCACTGTTAATAACAGTCCAAACAGAGGTCAACCACATGATGGGCACGAAAACAGAGAAATGACCGACTTGACGCTCGATGGCGTCCCTCTGACGTGCTGCCGACTACCGGCGTAAACAAGATCTAAGTTGAATGTTGGAGCATGACTTCGGGTGTCGAGACGATAATTTGATCAAATTTTACTTCGGATGTTGAAACAATCGTGTGTAGAGGTTCCACTGTGTGTGTGTGTATATATATATATATATATATATATATATATATATATATATATATATATATATATATATATATATATATATATATATATATATATATATTATATACTGTATATATATATATATATATATATATATATATATATATATATATATATATATATATATATATGTGTGTGTGTGTGTGTGTGTGTGTGTGTGTGTGTGTGTGTGTGCACATGTATATATAAATAAACACATTTAGGTAATAAACACTTTTCCCCAGATTTATAACATAGCAAGCATCAGGTTAGTCAGGTTGGCCAATTGAGAATGATGCAGGCTAACTACAGTATCTATTATGAAGATATGCCAATAAAATATAAGGTAAAAATGGCTTTACTTCCTTCACTATAATTTCTTTCTATAACATGAATCTTTTCATGTACGTCAGTAGTTATTGCACTGAGGCTGAGGATTACCTACAATTAAACAAAACTTATTATGCAAGGTTTGATTTTTAGAATGTTAGTATAAGACAAAACTCAATTTTTAAGGGTGAATTTTAGGATTTAGTGTTCATCTTATACTGTATGTGGAAATATACAGTGGAACCTCTACATACGATTGTTCCAACATCCTAAGTAAAATTTGATCAAATTTTTGTCTCGACACCTAAAGTCATGCTCCAACATCCGACGTAGATCATACGGGTAGAATTTTCTCGAAGCGTCGGTCATAGTTTCTTGTTTACGTCAGTAGACAGCAGCACATCAAAGGGACGCCATTGAGGGTAGTGTCGGTCACTTCTCTGTTCTCGTGCGCATCGTGTGGTTTTCCTCTGTTCGGCCTGTTATTACCAGTGCTTATTATCTTCCTTTTCTCACGTTCCATTTTTTATTTTACATATTATCATGTGTCTTAAGAAGCTTAGTTTTGGTACAGGTATTAGTAGTGGTGAGAAAAGGAAGAAGGCAATGCTTTCATTGAAATTGAAGCAAGAAATTATAGAAAAACATGAGCATGGTGTGCGTGTGTGATCTGGCTAAACAATAAGGCCGGAATATGTCTACGATCCTGATGATCATCAAGCAGAAGGAAGCTATTAATAAAACAGTCAAACCATCGAAGGGGATCAAAGTGAAGCAAAGAAAACTAAGATTGAATTGAAGTGAAAGTGATGAAAATTAAAAATAAAAAAGAAAAAAAAATTAAATAAAATATAAAATATAAAAGCTAAGTTAGGTTAAAGTTCAGGTAGAGTAAGTTACGATATGTTATCACAGTCACTATCTCTACCTCCTCGCTGATCGTCTGTCTACTCTTGCTTAGCAAATCCTACACCTGCGTTGACGTGTGTCTTAAGGTAAAGTGACAATAAAACCCCTTTCTTGATTGATAATTCTTTATAATAATTCTTTTTTACATATCTCTTATATAATGCAATTGTATTATTGTTATGAGTAATTATGTGTAGTAATTTATTAAGGATTTATCATAGGCTTTTGGGCTGTAGAACGAGTTATACATATTACAGTGTATTCTTATGGGAATATTTGCTCCAACATATGATTGTTTTAACATAGGAAGCAGGTCCCGGAACGAATTAAGATCGTATGTAGAGGTTCCACTGTATATATATATATATATATATATATATATATATATATATATATATATATATATATATATATATATATATATATATATATATATATATATATATATATATATATATATATATATATATATATCTATCTATCTATCTATCTATATACCAAGGCACTTCCCCCAATTTTGGGGGGTAGCCGACACCAACAATGAAACAAAACAAAAAGGGGACCTCTACTCTCTCTCTCTCTCTATATATATATATATATATATATATATATATATATATATATATATATATATATATATATATATATATATATGGCTTATTCGTTTATGAAAGACACGTCTAAATGTGCAGAATTTTTCATTAATTGAATGCCAAGTAACTAACTACCAGTTAGCTACGATGGTGAAGATGGGTTGATTTCACTTCTAAGTACAAAAAACCTGAATTCGACAGATATAATTACAGGAGAATTGTCATTGATTATCTTTCTTCGTGGCCAAGTGGTTAGTCACTGTCTATACAAGTTTGCTGGACCAGGGTTCGACTCCCGGCCGGTCACAAGCTCATGTCTTTGTGTGATTTCGCCTTGGGCTCTGATCTCGAGGTCATTAAGAGAATCCAGACATTATTATATAAAAAAATATATGGCTTATTTGAATATGAAAAACACGTCTAAATGTGCAAAATTTACCATTAACCGAATGCCAAGTAACAAACTACCAATTAGCTACGATGGTGAAGATGGGTTGATTTCAATTTTAAGTACAAAAAACTGAATTCAACAGGTATAAGTACAGAAGAATTGTAATTGACTTTTATCTTTCTTTGTGGCCAAGTGGTTAGTCACTGTCTATACAAGTTTGCCAGACCAGGGTTCGACTCCTGGCCGGTCACAATCTCTTGTCTTTGTGTGATTTCGCCTGGGGCTCTAATCCTGAGGTCGTTAAGAGAATCCAGACATTAATGTATAAAAAATATATGGCTTATTTGAATATGAAAAACACTTCTAAATGTGCAAAATTTATCATTAATCGAATGCCAAGTAACAAACTACCAATTAGCTACGATGGTAAAGATTGGTTGATTTATTTCAATTATAAGTACAAAAAACCTGAATTCAACAGGTATAAGTACAGAAGAATTGTCATTGAATTTTATCTTTCTTCGTGGCCAAGTGGTTCGTCACTGTCTATACAAGTTTGCTGGACCAGGGTTCGACTCCCGGCTGGTCACAAGCACTTATCTGTATGTGATTTCGCCTGGGGCTCTGATCCCAAGCTCTTTGAGAGAATCCAGACAATAATGTATTAAAAATATATGGCTTATTTGAATATGAAAAACACTTCTAAATGTGCAAAATTTATCATTAATCGAATGCCAAGTAACAAACTACCAATTAGCTACGATGGTAAAGATTGGTTGATTTATTTCAATTATAAGTACAAAAAACCTGAATTCAACAGGTATAAGTACAGAAGAATTGTCATTGACTTTTATCTTTCTTCGTGGCCAAGTGGTTCGTCACTGTCAATACAAGTTTGCCGACCAGGGTTCGACTCCCAGCTGGTCACAAGCTCTTGTCTTTGTGTGATTTTGCCTGGGGCTCTGATCCTGAGGTTGTTAAAGGAATCCTGACATTAATGTATTTAAAATATATGGCTTATTTGGATATGAAAAACATGTGTAAATGTGCAAAATTTATCATTAATCGAATGCCAAGTAACAAATTACCAATTAGCTACGAAAATGAAGATAGGTTGATTTCAATTCTAAGTATAAAAAAACAGAATTTTACAGGTATAAGTACAGAAGAATTGTTATTGACTTGTATCTTTCTTCGTGGCCAAGTGGTTACTCACTGTCTCTACAAGTTTGTCGGACTAGGTTTCGACTCCC